>NW_010336813.1:11534-16086 GCF_000700745.2 Antrostomus carolinensis | reverse complement strand
TATGTCTTTGATTCATTTACTTATCACAGATTTTTTATTTTTAATTTTGGGAGTGGGAGTTTAATTTTAATTGTATACTTGTGGATGTTTAATTTCTAAGCTGGCGTTTGGTACATTATTAGAGCAACAATCAGTGATAAAAGATCTTGTTGCAATATTTACACTTGGAAAACTAAATTATATACATACAATGAATATATATATATTATAGCAGAGTTATTTTTTCAGCTATAGCATGAATTATATATGCACTTATGAAAGTATTAATCCAAATCCAATCCTACTACTTGTTATTTGAGGATAATTTTGTAAATTTAAAATATCTTTATTTAAATAAAAATTATTCATTTTTAGAACAAGAAGGAAAAATATTTTTACACTCCTTCCTTCCTTCCTTCTTCTATCAATAAGAGGCAGGAGATACCCTACAATTCAGTGTGTCACTGTGTATATAGTAAACGGCAAGGAGACCATATTCTTCTTTATGTACCATAATGCTTTGGATTGCTATCAACCAAACACTGTCTGCCCCTTTCTGTCTTGCAATTGCATTCCTTCATGTTTAGCTGGAAGAGCAAAATGGCCTTCTTGTGCTAGCAGTGATACTGTTATTGCTCTGTAAAATAGTCAACAGCAGTACAGCAACGTTTGGATGCACACTACCCTGAAGGCATCAGTCTCCTCTGATCGACAGCCAGTGTATCCATTCGTGAACTAGGAAGTTGTAGCTGACAGCTGAGCCTCTAGCTGTCATGCCACTACACCAGCCAAAACTTTTTACATAGGCTACTGAAAATCTTGGCAACATAACATACACTGATTTCGGACGTAACTTTATTCTTTAAAAAGATTTACTTCTAGAATGTACTTGAACTTTATGGGTAGGATTTTTTTGTTTGTTTTGGGGGGTGGGGGAGGAGAAGAGAAGGGAGGGAAAGAAGGGGGCAGACTGCTATGTAATTGGAGATGGTCATATTTCTTCTCAAGAAAGCTGGAAAGTCTTGCATTTAGTCCCCTTAGCTTAAATCTAAGGTCGTAACCAAGATGGATGAGTTTGATTCCCAGCACTTTTGGGGCTCATTCATGCTTTTTTTGTTTACATGTTGGCATTTTCTCTTTTAAATTCTTATGGTATCTTAATTAATAGTTTAGGAATACTAGTGTCTCTCAGATGCAGATTTGGAAGTTAGAAGTTGCTATCTGTCATTGATAGCATGAAGATGTATGTGTGGAGCCTTTTGATTCCAGTTATTCCCTTTGCACAAACTCTTAATGTTCCATCTTGTGTGTGTTGAATTTTTTAATGGAGAGAGCATGTCAGGGAAAGATCTGCCAGGACTTTTGAAATTTTGTAGTTTATGACTGTGATACAATGAAGATGGGTCCATCAACTTCACTTGTTTTGGGAAATTAGAACATCTAGCTGCATCTTTTCAAGAAAGTGCAAAACTAAAGGTTTTCTGTGCCCTAATCACAAAAAGACTCAGGCAGGTTTCGTAAGTCTTCTACTCCTCTTTGTTCTTACTAATTTAGAGATAGGTGCAGTCTGGGTGGCCTCTTTTTGGCATACAGTGATTAAAAGATCAGATTCAAAAGTCTCTAAAGCAGACTAGAGTGAGAAAGATGTGACACTCACAAATGAACCCTAGAATTTATCAGGACTTTCTGGGAACATTTTAAATATTCATTGCTTTAGGAAACAGCCTTTTCACTTTTCAGTGCTTCTAATTTAAAGAAGTTTTTTTTTTTTAATAAAAAATTTTTATGTGAATTTTGTGTGTAGAGAAAAAGTGGAGAGTAATTCTGAAGAAAAATTCTAATGATGTATTTTATGTTTGTTGTTTTTTTATTTTTTTTTTTTTTCTTGTTTTGCCTTCTAAACTATATTGGAATCAATAAGGCAATGACTGTAGTTTATCTCTTTATGTCCCACAATTTCTGATGTGAAATTAGTGAGCTCATAAAACCCAAGGAAATATGTACTAAAATGAAGGTAGGGTGCTGCCACCTAAAATACATTTCTTTAATATATTTTTAATTGATTCTGCCATAATTTTTATTTTATTGGTCTGAGGCAATTAAGTAGCCTATTACTTTGATTCTTGTGAATTATGACTTTTTTTTGTAATCTGGTCTGGTGAATGTATTTCTAATATCTATGATAAATGCTGAGAGTAGCATACATCAAAATGCTTTATTTCACTCAGTTCAAAGAAATATTTACTGGTGTGAATTTAACAGAGGTTTTATAGGTTTGTAATTATACAGTGATCCTATCACTGAATAGGATATTAGCCAACTGTAGATAATGTATGTTTTAAAAATGCAACAGAATTCTTGACTTCATTAGTTTAGGTGTGTGACATCTTAGTGCTGCTCAGCAGCATTGGAAAAATTGAATTTTGCCCCCTTGAGAGCAAAGAAAAAATGCTTTATTTTGCCTTCATCTAATGAATAGTAAAATTCTGCTGAAGCAGAACAGCTGTTGTTGTCTGTCCTCCCTCCCCTGCCCGTTGGCACGATGGCGTCTTTTTAGTGAACTCAGTGCCCCAGCAACAAGCCAGCTGTGCTTGCCTGTATCCCAGCCTCTGAAAATGTCAGATGTTTGTACCCTGTGCCTTTGACCAACATAGGAACATTGATTAGAAGTGGACAGAAGAGGTGCTTCACTCTGTCCCTGTGACCACTGGGCAACTCACTGCCTGCTCAGCATCTGCCTCCTTTGGCTATGGAAGGACTAGATGTGAGCAACTACACAACCATGTGCCCTGTAAACTATCAGCTAGTTTCATTGCCATCAGCACCATGTCCTCCTTGGGAAGGGTGTTGCTTCAGATCTGCTCTCCTCCTGCCATATTTTGTTGCTTTTACTAGCCTGACAGCCCAAGTAATGGCCGCCTTTGATGACAGCTAAATGCAACTCTGGTCAGACATATGTGAAAACACAGTATTTTAAGCATCCGGTTCAAGTATTAAGTGGATGTTTTAGAAATCAATTTCAGTAAGTGGGAAAAAAAACACCATACAGCTAGATTGCTGGTATGCATTGTAAATAGGTATGTGCATGATTTTCTATCATTTTGTACTAGTGATATAGGGAGCCAAAACTGTAAGTGATGGGCAAATTGCAATTTGATGTTCAACTAACACTGAGTCATCCAGATACTTAAGCTGGTGTGAAATCCTTATATCAGTTTGCATTTTTTCCATAATTAGTTTTTTTTCTTTGTTTTCTCAACATTGTCAAGTTTTTTTTAACTGACTCATATGTTCCTTTTTCCTGAATTTCTGTAATGAGAGGTTGCAGATGTATTTAAGTCCTAATGAATGGAAGAGACCATTACTGTGGAGGTATAGGCAGGAAAATAATAAAATAACCCTTCTTTAGCTCTTCTTTTCTAAAGGTGTTTCATCCTTGGTAGTGTGGCTTTTTTTTTTTTTTTTAATGATTCTCTGAAATAATTATATAAGGAAAAACCAAACTTATTTAATTATGTTATTACATTGCCAGTGTTCTTAGCTTTGCAAATGTCCACTTTGTATTTCTTGAAACAACTGTATTTGCAGGGCAGACTTACTAGTACTCAGAGGGAGGGAGAAGTTGCTCCATGCTGTATCTGCTCTTGTTCAGACCTGCTTTACATCACAAGGCAGGAAGAGACTTCGTAACCTTCTCCTCTCCCTCTCTAACACCACCATGGTTATATCTAGATCTTTAAAGATATTTCTTCATCAATGGTAATTCAAATAAATAAAAACCAGCTGGAAATCCTATGGATGCTAATTTAATTAAAGGAAAAAGAAAACCACCAAAATTTGATTATAAGAAATCCTCAAGTGCCCTTTTTAAAAAGGATTTCAGGGAGTTTTAATGCTTTGGGTTATGGGACTGTATCTTGTCTTTATCTCTCTAACATACAGAGATTAAACATCTATGTATTGTAGGTGCTTATGCAGGTTGTTATTTCATTTTCTATTTGTTAAAGTCCATACAACCAGTAATAACAAGCCATAAATCAAAATCTGTTGTGCTTTTCTGCTGACTGAGAGAATACTGTATGCTCCAGCCATTCAAAAATCACAAGAATGCTTCTGAAGAACTATGAAATGAGCATTCTGAAGGATGTGGGATGCCTTTTTTTTCCCCTTCAGAGTAGGTTTGGGGTTTTTTTTAATGAAAGCTCAGATTTGTTTCATTATTTAGTTTAAATAATTTGTCTTCTAAAAGTTGGATTATACATAATAAAATGAAAATTAAACAATCAATAATGTAAGTAGAGATATTAATTCTGAATGAAGAATTATCTGTTTTTTATATTAGCTAATCTGCAAAACACCTGTGTATCCTATTTTTTTTTTTCTCCTAGCTCACCAAAATCAGGACTTATTGGAAGGCTGATGGATCAGCCTGTAGTATTTGTATCAATATTAATATTGTGCTGATGCCTATTATCCCTGTCTTGAAGCAAAATTCATTTTTGCTGACTGTGATAGTTTCACTGGGCTAGCCCTTGGCTAGCAGCCAACACAGCCATTCACCCACTTCCCCCCC
>NW_010336813.1:0-11020 GCF_000700745.2 Antrostomus carolinensis | reverse complement strand
TTCTAACTACTAAAAAGAAAACCAGCTCTATTTCAGCTGAAAACTAGGACACTGAGTTATAAACAAATGCAGTTTCTTTCTAAGGAAGGCTATACTCTTCAGTGTAAAGCAACAAACACGTATGGTAGCCCAAGGGAACCAACACCTTAATTTTTTTTTTTCTCATAGTCTACAAATATGAAGCATATAATGAGAAAATTCCTGCACTTGGATGAGCAAACCTTTCTCCAATTACTCCACTTTAACTATGTTAATATTTTTCTTTGACATTTTTTCCAGGAAGATCTTTGAAAACCAAAAAGTTCTTAATGAGGAGGACTTAAATGTATTAAGCACATTTGCCTCACAGTGTTTTGATATTTGAGATCTCCTTCTCCCATAGAATGGCAGTTGCTAGAAAAAAAATTCAGAGAGACAATGATCATCGTTGAATATTTAATGTCATCCTTTTTCCCTTGCCAACAACTCAGTTCCTGATATTGTTGAAGTAATATGTTTTAAGGTATCTTCTTTCTGTAGATTAAATAATGTAAGTGATATTCATATAGATGTCTTATCATCTAACCTCCATTTATTCTAGTCAAGTTAGAAAAGAAATTGCAATTATGATTCCCAAGATATATTTGAAACACAATAAAGAAACCTTAGGTTCCTCATCTTTTGCTATCTGACTTACCTAATTTTACTTAGTATTAATTATAAAGCTAACAATCTTGATATATGGCAGGAAATACTGGTGGCCTTTATCTTCCTATCTGCCATGAAAGAACTACTCGGGTTAATCTGAAATATATTCTTAACATGCAGAATTACTTCACAACTGTTTTCTGCTCTTGAGAATCTCATATTATACACTTTCCAAAAACTGTGCTGGTTTATTATAAAAGTTGCTTGAAAAATTCTCTCATTGGAAGTTGAGATACATTTTAGTATTAGTAGCATGATAACTGAGTCAGGACAGAAATTGTGAGAGGACTTGAGCACTGTGTGCAGTTTTGGGCACTACAGTATAAAAAGGATATAAAGCTACTGGAGAGTGTCCAGAGGAGGCCACAAAATTGATGAAGGGTTTAGAGAGGAAGCTGTGTGAGGAGAGGCTGAAGTCGCTTGTTTTTTTCAGCCTAGAGAAGAGGAGACTGAGAGTAGGTCTCATCATGGTCTATAACTTCCTCAGAAGGGGAAGAGGAGAGGCAGGTCCTGATCTCTTCTCTCTGGCAACCAATGATAGGACTAGGGGAAATGGCAGGAAGATGTGCCAGGGGAGGTTTAGGTTGGATATTAGGAAAAGGTTCTTCACCCAGAGGGTGGTGGAGCACTGGAACAGGCTCCCCAGGGTGATAGTCATGGCACCAAGCCTGACAATATTCAAGAAGCATTTGGACAAGGCCCTCAGACACATGCGCTGAATCTTGTGACTGTCCTATGCTGGAGCAAGAGTTGCACTTGGTGATCCATGTGGGTCCTTTCCAACTCACAACATTCTATGATAATTTGGAGAAAGTAGTTTATTCTAGGGATCTTCACTTGTGTCTTTTGTTTTCAAGGTTACTTCAGACTAGAAAGCCTCATGTAAAAGAAAGAAGAGTCTTTAATAAATGGCTCTTTACTGGAGCTTTACTAAATATACTGCATCTCAAATACTTTTATTTTTTTTCAGCTGATGGTTTAAGTTTTTTCAAGTATTTGTCTTTAGTCAAATAGAGTAATGAGAATCATACTGGAGCACTGTATAGAACTGGTTTATATTACTTATGTTAATCATTTATATGGGCTAGTATTAAAAAAAAAATCACATCTGCTAATTCTCAGTTAGAGGGAGGGAATATTGAATCACAGTGGTAGAGAGGTATCATGAGAAAATTGTCATTCAGGGACACTTTCAGTTTCCTATTTTATTTTAATGTTATAGTGCCCTATAAAAGAATACAGGAAGAGGTAACCTAATAAAAATATGCTTGATTTGCTAACTGTTACTGTGGTTGTGGTCCTTCCTACTTCTAATAAAGTGGCTTAATACAGAAGCTTTAACATATTTTCATAAAATTACCTGCACTGGTCAAGAATCATTATAAGGTTAAAAAAATATAGGCTTAGACTGTTTTGCTTGAGTGCAAAATGTTAAGAAGTTATTTCTGACTGTATAAAATACTCTCTTTGATTACACTTTTATAGATAGCACATACTGCAAATTTTCTCTTTACTGGTGACCCCCGGAGTCTCATTTCTGTCAGCAGGTGTATTGCAGTACTTGATACAGTACATAGGATTTTACAAGATAATACTAAAATATTTTTGTTGCTCTTCAGTTTTAAGAAGATAATTAAAGCTTGGGAGATAAAATAGTTTTAAAAACCGAAGGTATATTACGTTTTGTTGTTTATGAATTATTTATTGATTTTTCATATTTATATTTATTAGACTGGAAAATGAAAACAGAATACTGGAATTTTTTTTTTCCTGGCTATGAAGCTTTAATTTTAGTCCTTTTTTGTTGTTATGCAAGGATTGGATTGCAAAGACTAGGAGAATGTTTGGTTTGGAACTCTGATTCCCTTGGAATTTACTGAAAACATAGCAACTGTGGATCCTTATTGGTAGAGTATCTGGAATTAATTAAAAAAACACAGTTTTAAATTTGCCAGGACAATGATGTTCATGGCAACGTGGATAATTTTCTGGTACCTTAAGTCAGACAAATTTTATTCTGACAAGACATATTCCTATTTTACTTTTTCTATACCTAGATTTAGATAATAATCAAATTTATAGCTTATAATACAGAAATACTGAGTATGTTTAACAATTTTTTAAAAAAACTTGAACTTTGTAGTCTGAATTCGTATCTGTCTTCATATGAAGTTTCTGAATACCCAGATTCCTAGAAAATCATTTGGGTTCCTGCTCAGTGTAACCACAGAAAAAAATTTTAGTGAGTGAACAGAATGAGACTACACTATCCAACTGATAGCAGTTTTCCCTTACGCGTGCCTATGTAGCAACAGTTTTTTGAAGTCTTGCTTGAAAATTGATTTCTGGTAAAGTCATACTAAGAATATTTCAAGCAGAATAAACTTTCTTACTGTGCTGCCAATAGCTACCACCGAAAGGTTAAACCGTAAGTTTTTCATGTGATCTAAGGTTTGTGTGAAATCAGCTTTCTAAATACAAATGTAAATTTATTTGATGTGGATTGGCTGGATTTGGAGGCTGAGGCCTGTTAAGGGTGGGAAGAGTGAGACTGGAGAGTGTGAAGAATTGGACAGGTTGAGGAAGAGAGATCCAGTTTTTAATTATTTCAGTAGAGTAAGTGAAATGCTTCTGACATTTTTACTGATGGCTCTGCTAGGAGGCATGATTAACAGGGAATGGTAGCCAAGGGGAAATTGATCTGTGTATAGAACTTGGGCTACCTAACCAGGGAACTACATATTCCTATAATATTAATTTTTCAGGATGAAATGCTATCTCACTGAAGTAAAGTAAAATTTTGACCTAGTAGAAAGACTTTTCTTCTTATGTATTGTAAAGATCTTCTATAGAAGACTATGATCTGACCTGAGTGTACCTTTGATATTTTACTGGTTCTGTTTAGCTGCTTAGTTTCCATCTGTGTGTCTCTGACTTTGTCAACCATGCAATAACTAAATGCACTGCTTGAAGAGTAGAAGTGCTTAGAGAGGATCCTGAATAAAATTGCATTATATGCTTCTTCTCATCAATGGTGAGAAAAATTTCATGTTTTGTAGAATTCATGCCTCAGTCATGTGTGACTAACACTGAATTTAGTGTAGTGAAACACATGCTCATACATGTAGCATGTTTCTAACTGGATGAATCATTACTTACTGATCTGTTTCCAAGCATTAGGTTTGACTGGGTGGAACAAATGAGTAGGAGAAAGGTCAGTAACCAGAAATGTAAACATATATTTCAAACTGTTAATCAATTTAAAAACATTCTTAAATATTTTTAGCAGTTTACTTATGGATAACTTTTAAAATACGTGTTTTCATTCCACACAGTTTTAAAGGAACTGTATAAATTCTTGGCTTTAGTAATCATTAATTACTACTCATTAAGTTTTCAGTCAGTGATTAGGGTTTCTTGATTTTTTTAACATCTGCTCTAATAAAAGAAGGCAAAGAACTATGGGTGAAATAATTCTAGCACTTGCATTCAACAGGACTTATGAAATGAATTGCTTCTTGGAACATTTCTGATTTGCAACCATATCTACCAGTTCCTGGTGGCTGACCAGTATGAGTGAACAAAAATAACATGACACCATAAATATAATAGGCTCCTGTTTTATTCAACCGACTAAATAGATGTCAAAATGCAAATTAACAAATTAAGAAGTCTTAAGTTCAGATAAAAGTAGTAGATGCCTAAGAAAACCTTAGAATATCTTCTGGAGAATATCTCCTGGAGCTCAGGAAAAAAAAAACAACAAAACAATAGTCCAAACCTGTGAAGCCTAATGTATGTGTACACTAAAAATGTCTGTGCTATGGTGACAGGTTAAAAGGGCTTTTAATGGCATAGAAGGTGTACTTACATCTTTATAGACTGATGTCTTTGAGCGATGCAGGACGGGAAATGTGTGTTCAGGTCATGAGCACAGAAAACCAGGAATACCTGTTAACGTCTAATAGCTGTGTATTCTCTCTGATACCTCTCTTTCTCCATCTGTTTGCTAGACAGATTAGGTACTTTTGGATATTCTCAATTAAGTTAGAAACTTTCTAGGCTTTTATCTACACTGTCTACTCACTGGTGGTACCACTTAGTCTAATTTTATTTGGGCTAAAATCTACATGGTGACAGTTTTCAGTTTCAGAAAGGCTAAGTCCAAGCCAGCAATGAACGTGATGAAGTTCAGTAAGGGCAAGCGTAGGGTCCTGCACCTGGGAAGGAATAAACCCAGGCACCAGTATAAGTTGGGGGCTGACCTGCTGGAAAGCAGCCCTGCAGAGAATGACCTCCAGAGAAGGAGAGCTGATGGATGACCAGTTGACCATGAGCCAGCAATGTGCCCTTATGGCCAAGAAGGCAAATGGTATCCTGGGGTGCATTAAGAAGAGTGTGACCAGCGGGTCGAGGGAGGTTCTCCTCCCCTCTACTTTGCCCTGGGGAGGCCACATGTGGAGTACTGTGTCCAGATCTGGGCTCCCCAGTGCAGCCCCAGTGCAAGAGAAATAGGGAACTTCTTAAGAGACTCCAGCAGAGGGCTGCAAAGATGATTAAGGGGCTGAAGCATCTTTCTTATGAGGAAAGACTGAGAGAGCTGGGTCTGTTTAGCCTAGAGAAGAGAAGACTGAGAGGGCAGCTTATCAATGTCTTATCAATATCTGAAGGGCAAGGTGTCAAGAGGATGGGGCCAGACTCTTTTCAGTGGTGGCCAGTGATAGGACAAGGGGCAATGAGCACAAGCTGGAACACAGGAGGTTCCACTTAAACGTGAGGAAAAGCCTATTTACTGTGAGGGTGAAAGAGCCCTGGGACAGGCTGCCCAGAGAGGCTGGGGGGGCTCTTTCTCTGGGGATGTTCAAAAACTGCCTGGATGCTTTCCTGTGCCACTTGCTTTAGGTAAACCTGCTTTGGCAGTGGGGTTGGACTAGATGGTCTCCAGAGGTCCCTTCCAACCCCTACCATTCTGTGATTCTGTGATTCTGTAACTCTTGTAAAATATCGTAATGTTTTCAGGCCAAAACCATTCTTTGGGCAATGTGATATCATTATTCTGTCGTTCCCCTCCGTTTCCCTTTTTCTGCGTTTTCTCAAAATGTTAAATATCCAACATAACATCAGCTGTGAGAGGAAATGGTTTCATTTTTTAATTAAAAAAAAATCTGAACAGGAAAATAGCATCCTGTTGTCAGATCTCACATCTGTGCCCATTGCATATTATAATATGGTTCGTTATGATATTCAGTGGACTTATGATGAGCAAATTTAGTTACAAATATTCTGAAATCCCACCATTATCTTTTGAGACTGTGGCAGGCATTTTTTACCTGCAGGCTGCTTGCTCATGTGAAAGCAAGCACATTTTACATTTAAAAGCACTTCAGTTTTTGCTTGGATTAAATTTCTCTTGCAGCTGGCAAAGTCAAGATGACCTCAAGGCTTACAAAGAAATATGTTTGCTATGTTTTCATTTTACTAAATGTGGAAATCTGTAAATGTAAAAATTGTCTTTTAAAAAATAAAAAAACCCCCACCAAATAAAAACAACCATAGATTAAAAATAACTTCTGCCTGGTATGCCAACTTTACAATTTATTTCATGTAGCAAACGTATTTATTTTTTTATCTCATTTATGGTGAGATTTGAAATTTATAAAACATGGCTACAATTCCCCAACTTTTAACTCAGCTTAATCTCTGTGATTTTCAGACCTGCATCTATAAGTAAAAGCACTTAGTGACAGGCTTATCCCCTCATGTTACCACATGGCCAGCATTTGTGAAATGAAGATTTTAATTTGACCTGTTAGGAGAAAGGCAAAATAAAATTTAACTGTTTAATCTGCAATGAGTAGTGTGTATGTAAAGAAGTTTACTTTTTTGGTGGTCAGACAGAGTAAACAAATCTGTGTTTTTTTCTTTATTTGATTGTGATAGATGAAGGAAATATCTAGAAATGCAATTAAGGAAGAGAGACTGTTATATTCTTTAGAATATGAAGCACAATGTTAATGTAGTTCTTAACTTCCAACAAAAGTATGTGTGGTACAGGATTGTTTTTCTTTAAATTTCCATTAAATTTCTTTGCATCATCGTTATGGAATTTTTTAAAATGATACGACCGTTGAGGTAATTTTGCAGTATAAACTGTTGGGTTTGGTTTGAGTGTTTTGACTGCATTGTTTTTGCTTTAATATGTCTTCAGTCTTGCCATCTATTATCTTTTTTTTTTTTTTTTTTTTTTTAATACTAGCTTGTGGTTTGACTTAAAGTGTTTAACAATTCTAAGCTTTCATAAAGACCATTTTAGAAATATAAGGTGCATGGTAAATTAATTACTTCTCATATTGATTAGCTTAGTCTAAATGTTCTTAGAAAGCTGTTTTTTCTTCTAAATTCTATCGATTTAGGCAGCATATGCTAGACAGTAGCAGCGTACTCTATTTACTGTTGCAGCATGCAAAGGTTCTCATCTACTATGCTTTATTAAAGTATGTTTTACTTATTATCCTTTTTGTTTAGAAAAGATATATCTGTTTCTTTACACAAGTACAAATCTTATTCCTTTCTGTGCCGTTGTGTTCCAAAATGGGATTGCCTTTCTGAGGCAATTGAGATTCTTTAGGTTCACATAACTTATAAAAAATAATTTCTAAATATACCACTATCTTCAAAAATGTATTACAATTAATGGTCTGAGTACATTACGCACTATCATCTGTGCTATGACTATGCAATCTCAGCAACTGAGCTAGCTCATTTAGAACTACTTTAGGCATCTCTGTGATGCACTGACAGCAGAAAATCACTTGCAAAAAATTCATTATATGGGTTTTGTCTATGCGTATTAAGTGTGTATCAAAACAAGTAGACTGCATATCTGCAGAAATGAGTTGTTCAATTCCTTAGTTATTGGTATGATTTTCAATGAGGATATACTTCACAGATTTCTCAGGCTATTCAAGTTCTGACAAAATGAACTGCCTCATTATAACTTCTAACTTCTGTTCATGAATTAATGTTTATGAAATTTTTTTGTTTACTTTTTTTTTGTTGCAGTAACAGTGGAGGCAAGAATATTAATGAAACAAGAAAGTATCTCTGTGAACTTAAAAAAATTACCAAGAAAGCTCAACCAAATAGAGTGAGGAAAAATAGTTAAAAAACATGAATTAGCAAATAATTGATGGCCAGGTTTAAGAAGGTATTTTGGTGCCTAAATGCATGAATAAGAAAACAGCATCTGGTTCAGTTCAAATTGGGCACTTGTTTGCTGTTTGCTTATGAACTTTCTAAACTTCCACTGTGACTAGGGAAGATCTACCCCATGTCCAAGCTTAAACCCTTCATCATTCAACTAAAATAAAGAATTAACTCAAGCATATTCCTGTGTCTGCTGTAAGGGAGCAGCAAGAGCAGGGCAGGTCCACAGAGGGCACAAGCCAAGGGGACCCTGTGCCCTCACTGAGGGGTGCAAACATGAGAGCAGAACCAGGACCTGGTATCAGAGTCTATCAACAGCCTCACACACAGCAAGTGATAAGCCAGGGCCAAGGGCCGTCACAGATGTCCTGTCAGCAGAAAAAGCTGATGGGGTGAGAGACAGGGCTGGAGACAGGCTACTGTAAGGGTCCAAAGTCCGTCTGTGGAAGAGGGCTAGGGACATCTGCCCCCAGCATCCCTGGGACAGGGACTGCTGGTCTCAGACTGAGGTGAAATAGGGCTCCTGCATCATGGGCAAGGTGAGGGGAAGCCCCAGGGGAAGTGGGGAGGGACATTAAGGCCTCTGGGTGCCCTCAGGGTCCAGACATTTGTCTGCAAAAAAACCCTATACACCACTAACGGTCCCATAGTTGTGTATATTAAGTGCACATTAAGAAACAAATGCTTTTTCGTCACAACATGTAAATCAAGTTTCTGGACAGAATTCCCATGAAGTAGCAAATGCCAGGTACCAATTTTGTCCTTCAGTTTACCAATTTGCTAGTAGTTCTGAGGATTATATCAACATAGGGTTTACTAGTATCTGGTACCTAATCTCTATCTTTTGAATGCAAATTATAATGCCAAGTTTTTAAGAGAAGTTAATAAACTTGATGTTGGTACCAGCAGGCTTTTTTAAGCATTCAGGGTTTTGGAAAAAAGGGGTTATTTAATGAGCCTTTCCAGCAGCTTTGTTTATGTACATAGATTGGATGAATTTGCTTGAGTAAAATCAGTGAGAGGTCATGAATTACTTCTGCTAATCTTGCTTCAAAAAAAGCCCAAATAACATAAGGAAGTTACCTTCTTGCCTGTTCAAGCCCAAACATATATGCATCAGAGATTTTAAATAACGCTGATGGCTTTGTCTGATGATATTTTTCCTCAAGAATTGACAGAATAATCAGAGAAATTCTTAACCTTCTTTCAAGTTTATAGTAATGTTATAAAAATAAATTTCTTTGCTTGAATTTTTTTTACACTTCTGAAGAAATAAATTTATATGGAGTATCATGTTAAGACTGAAAAAATCATACAAGGACCAACAAATTAGGGGTTACAGAAGATTATCTAGGGCTTAATTGGGAAAAAAGTTGCCACTATTTTCCCTGTACTTTATAGTGATGAGAAATCCCTGGCATTACTGTCATTGCTTAAATCTCTATACCTGTGACAGTGGTGATCTTTTAGTTTATGCATTTCCATTTCTTATATTCAAAACCATTTTTCTTTTTCTTGTACCTGAAAACATAAAAGTTGGAGGTTATTGGCACACTTCTACTACTATGAAAGTTAAAATGTTACTGGTAATGAACAAGCAAGGACAGAGAAAATTCGAGAACTACAGTTCCAATAATATATATTTTACACATGTGTTTTCCACTAAATGTATAGACTTCACAGCGGAAATGTTTTTATTTTCATAGAACCATAGAATGGTTTGGGTTGGAAGGGACCTTAAAGATCATCTAGTTCCAATCCCCCTGCCATGAGCAGGGACACCCCCCACTAGATCAGGTTGCTCAAAGCCACATCCAACCTGGCCTTAAACACTTCCAGGGAGGAGGGATCCACAGCTTCTCTGGGCAACCTGTTCCAGTGTCTGACCACACTCACAGTGAAGAATTTCTTCCTAATATCTAATCGAAACCTACCCTCTTTCAGCTTAAAGCCATTTTCCCTTTTTCTGTCATTAACTGCCCTTATTTGCTCTCCTTCACATTGTTTCTTCAGCTCAGAAGTGCTCCAAGGTAAAACTAGTAACTAAAGAAACCTTAACATATAAATGTCCAAGTCATACATTGTTCTTGTGGATCTGTCTTGATTTTTCAATTTTGCATGCTGCTTTCTTTCACAGCTGCATGCACAGCTTGTGAGAGCAATGGTACTCATATCTTTTAGTTTATGAGACCATATTCATTTATTTATGACCTTACTAATTGGAGTAGCAGTTCTTCCACATATTAATGCTGTGTGGTCACATCAGCAGGACACTGCAGGTTGCTATTCTCCGATGGTGTTGTGTGTTTGAATTGATATAAGGATCACTCTGGAGAGTTTATATGCTCGGTTTCAAGATAATGATACCTTACAGCAAAGAAACAATACTTCAGTCTAAGAGATGGCACATCCCTGAATCAGATAATGTGATAGCTGGCAAATTTTGTGTGAGGAGGTCTGCTTTGATTTATTGTCATTAAAATAAACAAAAGAAAGAAAACACAATACATCTTAACTTATGGTTAAGTCCTGTGTTATATGTGCTCTTCAAGTTAGTAAGCTGGAAGTCCTTTGCATGGTAATTGTACCTGTTCAACGTGGCTATGACTGTATTAATACTACTGATCAAGTTGTTTATTACTAAAACATTCAATAAGTAAAGAATTATACTCTTCTAGTATATGGAAAATACTATACTTATTGATACCTCTGATTTAGAAATACTCATCAATGAAAACCTAGTGTGTTATGAATGAGTCTCAATCTTTTCAGAGAAACGAGAGAATACCAGTCCTAAAAGTTGCAGTTAGTAAGACTAATTTCTTCTCTAATGATATGAAGGTTTACAGAGTAGTGACTATAAAACTGGCTCCCATCCAAATCTCCTGTTTTACAGTTGCTACTGGACTGTTTGCCTGGCAACATACTTAATGGACCCATAGGGAATTTAGACTTGCAGCTAAATGAGTGTAGAATGCTGAAGAGGGAAGCCATCAGTTCAGGCAGAGGAAAAATGAAGAGAATGAAGAAAGCATATTCTCCAACAGAATCCTGAAACTGCATGTATTTTGCACAGAAACAGCTCCTTCCTACTTTTCCTTTCACTTGTTTTTTATATATATATTAA
>NW_010336812.1:0-951 GCF_000700745.2 Antrostomus carolinensis | reverse complement strand
CTTCCAATCCCTGACATGCTGTGACTCTGTGGTGCCTGTCACACCAGGACCGGGCAGCCAGCGTCCCCTTCCTCTGCCAGGGAGTGGGGACAGCCACACCCAGGGGTGCCCCCCTCATCCTGTCCCCTCCCATTAACTCACCCCCACCTCACTTTTTACCCTTCCAGGTTCCTCTGAGGATGGATTCAGCATCTGTGAGGAGCAAAGTCCCTTCTTTCCTCTCTGACCTGGGCAAGGCCACTCTCCGTGGCATCAGGAAATGTCCCCGCTGCGGCACCTACAACGGCACCCGGGGTTTGAGCTGCAAGAACAAAACCTGCGGCACGGTTTTCCGCCATGGCACACGCCGGCAGCCCGGCCTCGACGCCGTCAAACTCATCACCGGCTCCGATTTACAGGTGTATTCGGTGAGACAAAGGGAGAGGGGACCTGATTACCGGTGTTTTGTGGAGCTGGGGGTTTCAGAGACGACCATCCCAACGGCAGATGGGACCATCCTCACTCAGCTCAGCTCCGGCCGCTGCTCCGTCCCCTCCTGCCTCAGAGCAGCCGCTCAGGTTTTTCAGCCGCTCAGGGCGCGGTGGAGAATCGCTGCCAGCACATCAAACTGGCTTTGGGTTGTCAAACTGAAGCCACCCCGCTCACTTTAAAAAGCTCAGTGCTCCACGCCATGCAGGCTTCTCCTGACACCAAACAAACCATCTGGCAACTGGCCACCGAGCCCACGGGGCCACTGGTTCAGCGCGTCACCAAGACCGTCCTGGTGGTGAAATGCCCGGCCAGCCCTAAGCACCGCCTGGGTTACCGGCACGCCTCCTTCGCCCAGCGAGCCAGCGCCAAAACACCCCCTGAGCATCGCTTCTCCTGCTCCTGCCAAGCCCTGAAGCCCAGCAGAGGTGTCCTGGCCGAGGAGGAGGAGGAGGAGGAAGCGACGCCGACGCGCTGCGTTCA
>NW_010336811.1:0-2788 GCF_000700745.2 Antrostomus carolinensis | reverse complement strand
CCAGTGTGGCCAGTAGGAGCAGGGAAGTTCGTGTAGTCGTGTAGACACAGTGCTGAGGGACATGGGTTAGTTGGGGACTTGTCAGTGTTGGGTTCATGGTTGGACTCCATGATCTTAAAGGTCTTTTCCAATCCAGGCCATTCTGGGACTCTGGGATTCTCTGATCTGTGGCTCCACCCTCCTCTAGAGTAGAGTGTTGGATTTGCTGCCTTGAGGAGAAATCTCGCTCTTATGTTGTATAATAAGTTCTAATTTTCATAGAATCCCAGACTGGTTTGGATTGGAAGGGACCTTAAAGATCATCCAGTCCCAACCCCCCTGCCAGCAGCAGGGACACCTTCCACTAGACCAGGTTACTCAAAGCCTCATCCACCCTGGTCTTAAACACTTCCAGGGAGGGGGCATCTACAACCTCTTTGGGCAACCTGTTCCAGTGTCTCACCTGTGATTAGAGTGTCATCACCATTTCCAGGTGTGGGTGTTGGCCATACTTCTCCTGGAGTTCACTTTTCAGGTTATAGGGATGCAGCTGTATTTTGGACCTTCTTGTTATCTCCCTTATTTCATCAAAATAAGTGAGTTCTTCCCCTCTCCTCCCACAACAACTTGATCATTTGAACAAGGGACATTAAATCTGCTGTAACAAATGGGATTAAATGATTTATCTACTCCAATATCCAAACTTTTAAAGATGCTACTCATTCCTCCTTTGATGATCTTGGACTTCAGCAACCGTGATCCTCTCAAAGTTATCAAGCATAAGCAGTGTGAGATGTCTCAGCAAAGTTCACTGATGTGCTCCTCTTCTCAAGGTCACCACTCCTCCATTTTCACTGATCCTCATGATAATTCCAGATGGACATTTTCTTGTGGAAAAAATTTCCTGTCTGGAAATTACGTGAAGGTACAGAAGATCACAAACAAAAAACGATGACTTTTCCTGTTGTGGATACTGGTCCTGTCCTAGCTGGATGAACTGTTGACTTTTCTGGTCATCAAACCATATGGGAGTCAGCTCAGCTTTAAAAATTTATGCAAGTGACCTTCTTTCAGAGTAAAATGTAGCTGTGAAATTCTCAGTGACTTCCCATCTGACATTCAGGTGCCTCTAGTGCATTATGTTCTCTCTGATGTATTTGCCAAGATGTTTCTTCTCCTAAAGCACTTTTGAAATCTCCTGGAAAGATTTGTTTTCCCTAAAGAGAGTGAGGGCAAAGTCCAAAGTATCTTGTGCCAGCACACGCTACAAAAAAATTCAACAATTCATGACTCCTTCTGCAAAAAGCACAGCTTCTCTCTCTGCATCTCCCTCAAGGTTATCTTGAAGTCTGCTTGTGCCCAACACGCTGTGTCGTGCCCCCATGGTTTACTGAAATCAGAGCACGTCCTTTGAGATGTCTTCACATGGGGCAGCTGCCTGGAAGAGGTTGAAAAGTTGGATTTACTTCATTTTTTAAATGATTTTTTGGAAACTACACTCATTTTATAGCAATTTTTAGAAACCAGTTCAATGTGTTTCCTGGTTTCCAGCTGCCCTTTCTCTACTCTGCCCTCCAGGGAGCAAAAACTTCTGATCATAGAATCATAGAATGGTTTGGGTCAGAAGGGACCTTAAAGCTTATCCAGTCCCAACCCCCCTGCCAGCAGCAGGGACACCTTCCACTAGACCAGGTTGCTCAAAGCCTCATCCAACCTGGCTGAGAACACTTCCAGGGAGGGGGCATCTACAACTTCCTTGGGCAACCTGTTCCAGTGTCTCACCACCCTCACAGTGAAGATCCACAGGATCTCCTCTTACCAACTCTCTGCTCTAGACATGACTCCTGTAGATCTAGCTAGTCCTACTTACTCCAGGCATCTCTCTCCACAAGCACTGCTTTTGCCTTCAGAAATCTCTGCATCCTCTCAACGGATTTCAAGTTCTAAATTTTTGATAGAGTTCTGAGCAAATCCTGATCACTGTGTCCTCATCCTCAGAAAATGCTGCTGCTCCACAGAGAAGATGCTGGAGGAACACCAGCATCACTAACCCATTGTCCTAAACTGCCTTGGGAGTTATAGAGACAGTGCTGACAGCTAAATCTGCGTTCTCCACGTACTGGCAAAGTTCTTTTGCCTTCAGTTTTTAGCTTGTAAAATGCAGATATCTCCACCTGACTTAATCATCTGATGTTCTTCATTACAGTCAGAAAAAACACAGTTTTGATGCATCACTCTCAGACATCTCCTTTAAGATCAGCTACTCCAAACTCTAGAAGAACCTCCTTCTTTCTGTTGACCTTCATCCTTAGCTAGATGACACCTCTCTGTCTGGAAACACCATTTTTATATAACAAGCAGGGCACAGAAGTTACTTGGAGACAGATTGCCAAAAGACTCTCAGGGACACGTCTGATTTTAAGTGCATGAGCAATCAGACAAGCCCAAAGGATGTCAACAGATTAGTCACAAGAGCGAAAGGAAGCAAGAGCTGAAAAGCTTTGTTAAATCAGACTCGCAGTCAATAGCAGGTCTCGGAGGATTACAGCTAATGCTCCACTAATATATTAAAATACAGATATTTTATAGCTAATGCTCCATTAATATATTAAAATACAGATATTTTATAGCTAATATTAAATGATAAGAAAATCATTGATGACCTCTACATTTAAATGCTGTAAGGAAGTGTCTGCAACTCTTAGAAATCAGAGATGGAAGAGGTTTCCAGTAGATCCAGCTGGATTCTCAATTGGCAATACTGTTTAAATGCCCCTAGAAGTGTTCTTGGCCAGGTTGGGTGAGGCTT
>NW_010336810.1:0-437 GCF_000700745.2 Antrostomus carolinensis | reverse complement strand
GAGGGATCGGGAAGCGGCGGCGGCGGATTTGACGCGGGTTTTACGGGAGGAACCGACTCACGGCGGCGCCAGGAGGGAACTGAGACGAGTGCGGGGGGCGGCCAGGGAGAGGGACGCGCGATTGGCCAGGCGGCTCGGCCGCCTCTTCGCTTAATTAGCTCATTAATATGCGTTTATGTTAATGAGGAGGGGGTGTCATTTGCTGTTGGGAAGCTGTCCCGGGGGATTCTGGGATGGTTCCTCTCATTAATATGCATGTATGTTAATGAGGGCAGGTGATATGTTAATGAGGGCAGGGGTCTGGGGGTGTTCTATGTCATTAATATGCATATATGTCAATGAGGGCGTGTCATTGGGTGGTGGGAAGGTGGATGGAAGCTGTCCCAGGGGATTCTGGGATGGTTCCTGTCATTAATATGCATATATGTTAATGAGGG
>NW_010336809.1:375-589 GCF_000700745.2 Antrostomus carolinensis | reverse complement strand
CAAGGTGGGGGGCTGGTGGTGGCCATGGACACCCCTAAGCTGCTCTCTCCATCCGTGTCACCGGAGAAGGCTGCGTCCCTCCATGCTGGGGCTGTGCTGTGCCGACAAGGTGGGGGGCTGGTGGTGGCCATGGACACCCCTAAGCTGCTCTCTCCATCCGTGTCACCGGAGAAGGCTGCGTCCCTCCATGCTGGGGCTGTGCTGTGCCGACTGC
>NW_010336809.1:0-207 GCF_000700745.2 Antrostomus carolinensis | reverse complement strand
CCCCCCCCCCAGTCCCCACCCCACCAGTCCCCACCCACCATTGCCCACCCACCAGTGCCCTTGGGCTGCCGGCACTGCTGGTGATGCCAGGAGGATGCCGTGTGCTGGTGGCATCACCCCGGCTCACCCAGGCAAGGTGGGGTTAGGGGGGATGTGTCACCATTTGGTGGCACTCAGCCAAGGGCCCCCCATGGTACAGCCCATACT
>NW_010336808.1:874-1085 GCF_000700745.2 Antrostomus carolinensis | reverse complement strand
CAGGGGTGCAGGGGGGGGTGTCTCCCCACAGGACTGGTGCAGTTGTGGGGCCCAGGTTGTACATAGTGGTCCCAAATCACATCCCTTGTACCCCAAAATGCTCCACAGGGCCCCAGATTGCATCCCTGGTACCCCCAAAAAAGCCCCCCCCAGACCCCAAATTGCGACTGTGGAGCCCTAAATTGGATCTTTGGTGCCTCAAAATGTCCCA
>NW_010336808.1:0-539 GCF_000700745.2 Antrostomus carolinensis | reverse complement strand
CCCCCAAATTGCTCGGTTTGTCCCCAAATCCCCCCCCGCCTTGAGTACCCAGAACCACCCTCCAGCCACCCCACATCTCCTCAGCGAACCCCAAATTGCTGCCAGGAGCAGCCCCCAAAAAACCTTGTGGGTCCTGGTGAGATCATCAGGGCTTGAATCCGCCGACCCCAGAACCCCTGGTGTGGAGGCTTGGAGCGGGATGAGATGGGAACCGGAGAAAAAGAAACATCCCAGAGCCCCCAAAATGGTTAAATTACCCCCAAAATGGTTAAATTACCCCCAAAACTGAACCGGGAAGGGGGGGGTCAGCACCCCAGTACCTCGATTGAGAGTGTTCCAGGGCTGCTGCCCCCCAGCCTCCCTCGGAGCAGGGGACTCGGAGGCGACCTCGGGGGAGACGTGGAGCAGCACCAGGGGCTGGGGATGGGCTGGTGGTGCCGCTGCCGGCGGCGTCTGCTCCTCTAAGGTGGGGAGAAGTGAACGATCCCCACTGAAATGCTCTGAATTGGGGGTGTCCCCCCGTCCCCCCCCATTTTGGG
>NW_010336807.1:100824-128197 GCF_000700745.2 Antrostomus carolinensis | reverse complement strand
CTGTTGACCACAACTCTTTGACTATAATAACTCGGAGCTCTCACTTGTAGGTTTGCTGCACCTTTAGAGGAGGAATTCCTTATTGCTAGCCAGTTATCTTAATTCATACTTAACTCAGGACGTATTAAAATAAAATACAATGTTGTATAATTGTAATTTATTCATACCATTCAAACATATCGTGTTTATAAAGAAGATACAAGCATAGAAATGAAAGAAAAATTAGTGTATTTACAGTCAGGTACAGCAGGTAAGTCTGTCCCCTATTCGATTCTCTTTTACTCCTGAAAACAGTAGTTTGGTTTCAGGTTTTGCACATTCCTTCCCTCTTGTAAGGCATTTATTTGGTCATCTGCTGCTACAAGAGACTTACCTGTGTGGAGTGCTTCTATCAAAGAACACTTTTCCTCCCATCCTCCCATCGCTTCCTCCTCTCCATGGATTATACATTACCTCTTCTAGCCTGTCCTCCCTTTGAAATCTCCTAAGAGGTTGACAGGTCTTTCATCTCCAAACACAATCTATTCCATCTTTAACCAGAAATCAGGCTGGACACTTTTTTAATTAAAATAAAGGTTCATTTCATTCCTTAGGTATGTTGATGGGGAAGGTGTGTGCATGTGTAGATTCTAAGCAATCTCTTGCATTTAACTGTTTGAATAAAAAAAATAAAAGAAATTTTAAAAAAGGAAAGAACCCTTTCTTTGCATCCCTGTGGGAGAATATCCCGTTCTTCCCTGAGGACTGCTCAGGACTTTTCAACATGTCATGTCTCTCTCATTTAACTTTGTTTTCTGTATTAATCTATACATTATACACAGAACAAGCATTTAAATAGGATTGTTGTATATAGTGCATTACTGACTCCAGATTGAGATTAGACATGACAGCAACTGACTGCTTCGAGTTGAAAATGGTTTAGAGTGACTGATCACCAATCTCTAAGGCACATAATGCCAATGCTTAACAAACTTTTACACTAAAAAATCCTGCTCAAGTGACAACCTTTGGACTGAAATCACAAATTAGATATAAAATCATCTCTTCTGTCTTGAATTTGTCCTGAAGTGTTAGCTCCAAATTACACTGACACAAAGAACATACCAAATTGAAACATATTTAGAGAATATGTATAAATAAAGCACACAGAATTGCTATAGCATTTCAGGTTGTTATGGAAACAGAGGGAAGTGCAGGTCTCTTCCCCTGCCCATAATTGACAATTTGGAAATCCAGTGTCTTAATTGCACAATACCCTTCTTGCCTCTCCCCTCACTTGCTAATCCTCCAGATATTTCTCTGTTGGTTTCTTATATTAAGATATCGTTGTTTATGTCTGATATTTTGAAACTAATATTAAATCTCTTCCAGCCAACATATCAATTGTAGACATAGACACTAATGAAGAAGAGACCATAGCAACAACTTCTACAGGCAGCCACTTTGGGCTCAACTTAAAAGGCCATGAGAAAATATATTTTGGGGGACTGCCAACCCTGAGAAATCTAAGGTAAAGTGGCTCAACCCAATTTCTTTACTTTTAGTAAGGGAATGTAAATGCAGTGTAATCCCATTCTCTGTACCTGTTTCTCAAGTTCACTTGCAGTAAGTGAATGGTGAGTTCCAAACGTACCCTTTATTGCCACAGCAGACCAACACTTTATTTGCATATGCTGTGTATTTCAGTGTATTTCATGCAGCTCACATTACACAAATACAATGGAAATAGCAGTAACAGTGCAGTGCATCTTACTGATGCTGTGCAAGAACCATGATGTAGCTGATTTTTTAAGGGGTTTTTTTGTCTGATGAATTGAATTTGTGACTTTAGACTTAG
This sequence comes from Antrostomus carolinensis, assembly GCF_000700745.2. Lineage (NCBI taxonomy): Eukaryota > Metazoa > Chordata > Aves > Caprimulgiformes > Caprimulgidae > Antrostomus > Antrostomus carolinensis. Next base: position 126,360 of record NW_010336807.1, on the reverse strand, counting down.
AGAAATAGCTCCATACCTCCACAAATTTAAGCACAAGTGTTTACCTTCTGCACGAATAGAGAAATTGAACTACAAACTACTCCTCATGGGATTGCTGTTAAATGACTATGCATGTTTTTTCATAACGTGGGTATATTTTCAATACATATAAAAATAAAGTGTTTAGATATCATTTAAAATTATTTATAGACATAATTTTCCTGGACTCCTTAGATTAAATTCCTCCTGTATTCAGGAATTAAAGTATATGATAAAATACTCTTGATATATTTAATGTAAGTAAAATGAAAATACGCAACCTTTTCCTTTCAGAAGCCTGATCTTGAATTTCTTAATGCAAATAAAATTACCAGTATTTATTTTTAAAATATTGAATAATATTATTGATTAACTTAAGCTTTAATAAACTAAAGAAGTGTGATAACAGGTACTTGAATTTAGTGACTGTATTACCTGGGTTCAAGCAGACCAAAAACTTACTTAAGGTTTAAATGAATATTCAGCAGTTTTGCAATGACAAGAGAATTCTGTGCTACAAGGAACAGATGAACAACACAGAAACAAGCTCATTAATCTATGTCAGCTTTAGCTACATGGCATGACAGCCTTGAAGTGGTCTTGTGCACAAGAAACTGTTGTGATTAGCCCACAGGCTGTTCTGTAACTAAAAGAATGGACTTTTTTGTTAATTTATTAGGTTAATAACTGACCTCTGATGTCAAATCACCCAGCAATAAAAAGGTCTAAAATCTATTTTACTCATGAAATATAACACTGTATTATGTAATTGTGAAATCACACCAGTGCATAACAAAATGTTTAGAGCAATTATCTTCCAGCAAATCCTTTGTGGATGCTTACAAAATCAGTGTACCACAGCTACTTGGACCTGTGGTAATCATTTTGCCTACAGCTATGAGTCACTGGGGCAAGATGAATGTTATGGTAAATTAGAATCAAAAGTAGTGAAAAGGAGATTAGGGCAAAGCTGATCTACTGCAAACAATAGATGCTGAGGTACCCATGAGTTTGTAATTATCAGATTGTATCAGTCCGGACAAATTCCTTTACATGGTTTGCTTTTACACATGACCAAGTATAGCAACAAATTATAAAAGCTCTCTGATAGATTACATTTTAAGGTAGCTGTTTGCAGAGTAACCTGATAGTGTATCTAGAATCTCACTCTCTATTATATGTTGTTTGTAAATGATGTATATCTGCTTCACTGTGAAATATTTGGAACCTTGCTAATAGGTATCATTTGCTACAATTAATGTAATTTTGATTTTTTTTTTTTTTTTGTCTTTCTCTTTCCTCCTAGTATGAAAGCAAGGTAAACATAATCAGATTACTTGCATGACTTGCATGTGTCTAGTAAGCGCAGCTTGAAAGCACAGGCAGCAACGCAGAAGCAGCGTGTGGGCAGTATTTATACCAGCTGTTACGCTAAGGCTGTTAATTCAGCGAGTTGCTCCTGCTGCAACAAGCAAAACTGCTCCCAAGTGCTTAACACTGTCATGGTACATGCTGTGCACACACCTACACAAACAACTTTTCTTCACGCAGCTGCTTGCTTCAGCTGTTTGTTTCTGACACTGGAATGCCTCGGAAGCAGAGCCATGGCAAGCTCTATGGCAGAGTTTGATTCTGGCCTCCAGGCTTGTAAGGGCAACTTAGTCCCGGGTCAGGTGAGGAGCTCTGCACTCTGAGGCAGTGAAGTAGCCACTGAGGAGGGTATGAAAGCAAGGTGCAGTTTTTTGTGAAATCTGCCACTTCTGAGTTTAAGAATAGGGGGGTAGGGGAGGTCATCTATTTCTGTTTCCAGTTTGCAACTACTTGTGTCCATTACTTTTGCTTTGATATGCTCAGATATGAACTGAACTTCACTATGTTTTGCAACTTAATTCCTGGCTTGAATTAGAAAAATACCATTTCCTCCACAGTACTGAGAAAGATTATTTTCTCCCAAGCTCCAGAATTTTTTTCTTGTGTTCCCTTGAAACTTAGTTTGGAAAAAAAACCTGCCAAGAAATTATGCAAGATCTGAACGAACTTGGACCTTGTTTTATATGTTTTGGAAGGGAACAAGGGCTAAAGGAAGTCATAGGAAAACATGAAGCAAGTGTTCCATGTTTGCAAGGATGTAAAGTTCATACGGGTTGGGAATTATAAGGTAACAGCAACTACTTGTAACAGGACAGCATGAGGGCAGTCTGGAATTGGGGAGAGCAGGAAGGGGGTAGGAACCATCCTCTGGATGGCAAAGACAGGAGAGTGTGGGCACTGCTGACAAAGCCATGACAAAACTCTTCTGTTGCTGGGAAGGTTAGTCTATAAAGGAACTGGGGAAGAGCTAGGAAATAAAAAATCAAAAATGAAAGGTGACGATAACTACATCACTGTAAATAAAGCAGAATACAGATTATTTTAGTAAAATAGGTGCTTACTTTCAGGAATGTAAATTTGCCAGAGAATACACCATGCTTGCTAGGATGGCTATAATGCAAAGAATGGCTTTCAGTACCAAAACATGCAGCTGAACAGTATCTGTGCAAAATGGTTTTATTTTCTAATTAATATTCTTTAAAATCTTTTCTTTCCTTCCAGGGAGCTAAGTGTTTGGATTTTTTTTCTCCCTGCAGTTTTAACTCCTTGTTTACTTTCCAAATTAATTTTTCTTTCTTTGAGTTGTTCATATTATTCAGATATTCTACTAAACACTCAAGGGTAATATTGTGAGTGAATTAACTAGTGTTTTTTTTTCTTTTTGGATTTATACTCCATAATATTAATGGCAACTTTTTACCTGAAATGGCTTTATAAGGCTTTTCTTGTTGCAAGCCTGGTTCAGATGTTGCCAGCAGTTGTAGTCTCACTCTGGTGTTTCCAGGCCTGGGAAATCAATGCTAGTTTTGGTGTTACTTTCAGGGGTTTTCCCATTTCTTCTGGCAACCAGCTGATAAGCCAAACTATGGAACTTTGCATTTCTATTAAATTTTCTGTTTTCCTGTCTTGGATGGATAGTTTTTTCTATAGCTTTCTGTAGCAAACCCAAGTGGTTTTTTTTAATTTAACTATCTGAGAAAATCAAGTGCATTGCTGTGTCAAAAGAAAATGTGCAGCAATTTTCATAGAAGATACTTGGAATATAAATTACATAGAAAACAAATGTAAGTCCACCTGAACATAAAGAATTCCTAAAGCATAATTTTTTAAAATTTTTTTTCAGTCTTTGGTAAAGACTTTATACAAAATGTTTGTGTGCTGCTAAAGTTCCTCTTCCATTGGCATCTAGCATGCAAAAAGATGAATTAAACATCTGTCTTCCAGTTAAGCTCTCCTTATTGTTATGATTTCCTAGCTTGCATCTTTCTGCTTTGCCTAAGGAACAACTACTTACTCACTGCATTTAAACACCAAAGGTGACAGTGCTCCTTTACCAAAAACAAAAACAACAAGAAAAAAACTACCCCATCTGTGAAAGAAAAGAAAAAATGGAAAAGAGGACAGTTGTCAATTGGAGATGAGATGAATCTCCTGATACACCTTTGAGTGATGCAAGGCAGAGTACCATATGTGCTGATAGGTGGTAGAAAGCAAGATGTATTCATTTGAGTGTATATAAAAAAAATCAAGCCTCTGTGCGTCTGGAAGTGCATGTGTGTGTGTCTGGCTGATGGTGTTCTCTATTTGTGATCTATTTTTGAAAATACATTGTACTTCTACATTTATTTTTTTTTAGGCCTGAAGTGAACTTAAAGAAATATACAGGCTGCATGAAAGAGATTGAAATTTCAAGGACACCGTATAATATATTGAGTAGTCCTGATTTTGTTGGTCTAACCAAAGGATGCACACTAGAGGTTAGTCTGACTTCCATATATTCTGTTCTTAATGGGTATAAATGTTTTCTGATTTCTGGTTTTATGGCATAATATATTAGTTGTATAAGGCATATTCAGACACACATAAGGATCTAACCTGAAAATCAGAATGGTTATGTCTAAGAGAAAGAAAGATGAATGAGTTTTATCAGCAAGTAGACCAGTTTTCCAGATCCTAACTTTTTGGACATTATCACTGGACAGTTGTGATATCCCCTATCCCTAAAGGGTAGGATTTTCTGAAATACTTAGCAGTGGTTTAGCTTTGTTTCAGCTGACCTAAATGGGAAGTATTGACATTAATGAGGATAGAATTAGGCACTGATAATGCAAAAACCTTTAAAAATGTTAATGCACACAAAACCCAATTATTTAAATTATTTTTCTAAAAAAATGTTGTTATAAAATCATTCCCTACAGAAAACCTGAGGTACTTTGAAAAACACAGTATATTTGGGGGTAACTGAAACAAAGTCACCTTTAGCATAGGAACTGTAGAGCACTGTTCCAAGCTACCACTGAGCTGGAATGCACGTTGCTTACGGATCACTACAAATGTGCAAAATTGGTGTCATTATTTTAACTTTAAATACAGCTCAAATATATTCATTTTGAATCATTTCTGCTTCTAATTAACAGACTTTCAATGCATATAAAATTCAAGGAATATCATCCTAAGTTTGGGAGAGAATATAGTAATTTTGCATGGGAAAAGAAGAGTCTTCATATATAGAAAAAATATTTCCAGTGACCTATGTCTCCCAATAAAAAGTTTGTATTCTTCCCTGGAAATGTGTGCTATTTAAGATAGTTTTGCAAACAGATATATGATCTAGAGTTCCATATCAGATACCACTACAGCAAACCCAAATGAGATGTTGTTAACCTGATGCCCCAAACATTTTTCTACAAAACACTGAAAATTTCCTCTGAACAGTGACTGGAACTTGGCCAGGCCAAAATAAAGCTGAGTACCCTCTTTTGGTGTATTTGTCACTTCTACCTCTGGCCTTCATTAGAGCAAAAGAAACACAACAATAGGACTAGATGCTCTTTTGAGGTCCTTTCCAATCCCTAATATTCTGTGATTCTGTGATTCTGTGTGACTCAGACAGGATATTAGACCAGATGAATCTGTCATGAGATGGCCATTTTTAAGTTTTCAGGTTTGTGATAAAGCTAGACTGTAAACAATCAGATTCCTCAAATGCAATCTTACAAATTTGGATTCAGCAAAAATTTTCAACAAAAATTTCTATTTGTTTTGATTTATTGTAGATGCTTTCCTGAATAGGAAAGGACAGTTGTATTCATTTTCTTCTGTTTTTATGAATCTTAGAAAGTACTTTTGTTTTTCATGTTATTTTGTAACTCTTGGGGTTTCAGAGTATGAAGTCTAATTGAATTTACCATTTTGTTGGGGAATTAAGTAAAATATTCTAATTGTACAAAACAGGATATGTAGGATAATTAAAAAGAAGTGAAATAAAAGCGAAAGATAAAAATTGGATATACACTTAGTTATTTAAGTGCCTAGAAAGCACTTAGAAAGGTGAATATCATCAGCAGTTATTTTATCTGGCATAATCTATTATCTCTAGACCTGAAAACAGTTCTTCTGTACTAAAAAACTTGTGAGTTATTTCAGAAAAAGTCACTGTTTCTATAGACTGGTCTTCTGCAGCTGGAAGAGTACAAGAATTCGCAGAAAATCTTCAGGAGTATGCCCTGATTTATTATGATGACATATTCTACTCTTTAAATTGTATTGATGGCTACCAATGTCCAAAGAGTTGGGCCATGCACAACAAGTGCTTCATTTATGAGCCTGAGTCATCAAGAAAGCAGTGGTGCTTAGTGAAGAAATAATAATGAAGCAATAATGACTGATTAATGGAAAGTATTTTCTGGGCACATTTAACAAATAATAGAAGCTAGTTTATGTTCATATTGGCTGTTGTTATCTGTTGTATTGATTTAAAAGCAAAATCCTATTGTATTAACTCAATGGAAAACATCCATTAAAAAAAAACCACCTGTGAGGAGTTATTTTTAATCCAAGAGGATATACCAAAATAAGACTGGAACTTTGCCTTCCTCTAAGATGGGATTCCAGAAATGCTCTAATGACACCAGATGTAAACAGGTAAATTAATGTTTGCACAACACTTTGAGAAGTAAATTGCTTAGTGTTTGTTATTGCTTCCCATCTCTTCACACTGGTTATATTTACATGGTTTATTACTTTAGTTAAGAAATCTTTCTGCATGTTCATACTCTTGCTTTTAATCCTACTAATGCACTTTCCTGTCCTCTTCTTCCTACAGAACATTTTTACAGTTAGCTTCCCCAAGCCAGGTTTTGTTGAACTGCAGCCTGTCTCCTTTGACATGGGCACAGAAATCAACCTCTCCTTCAGCACCAAGAATGAGTCTGGGATCATCTTGTTTGGCACAAGTGGCACAGTTGTCCCTCCCAGGAGAAAGCGCAGATACACTGGAAGGACAGCTGCCCCTCTGAGGAGAAGGCGCAGACAGACGGGACAGGTATGAGGAACCTAGCAAAAAATAAAGAAAACCCACAATTTTATTAAACTTCTCCCACTTAGTTCGTTCAAGACACTGTAAGATGTTTATATTTAAGTTAAAATTCAGTGCTTGGGAATAAATTATTTCTAGTGTTATCTTTATCTGATGGGGAATCTGATAGAGGCTCAAAATTGGTTTGGATTGTTTTGTTTTTTGGTTTGGGGTTTTTTTGGAGTAACTGTTTCTCTTGAAGATTTACAGTAAGGCATCCATTGTTTGTGGCTAAACAACAGCAGATTTGGTTTTCTATCATATAGATGTTTCCATGTTGTTTATTTAATCAAACCTAAATATTAGAGAATTGTGTTCTTCAGTCATTCTGAGGACTACTTAGACACTATTAATGCTTGGAAACATCTCTCATTCCTGTTCATGAGGATAATTCGGTTTCCCCTGAGACCAAAAAAAAAAAAGGCTTCTAAAAGCAGTGCAAGATAAGCCCCTTGTTTGGGATTACTGCTGTGGGATATAAGGCTTAAGTGTGCTCCAGCATCATCTTCTCTCCTATAAAATACAAATCTGTAGTATAAGTCCTTTGTGAAGAAGAGGATCGAGTCAGTCTATTCAGAGGAAGTACCTACAGAGTCCAAGTGACTAACTGCTAAAAGTGTGACTGGTGTTAGAAATTATTCACATCTTGAATAATTAAAAGCCTCACAGACAAACATATTATAACAGAGATAAACAGAATATTTTGGTGCTTTCTTTGTTCAAGGCTTCTGGGAAGTGATATTTCATTATTCTCCTTCCTGCCTGCTTTAGAAGAGACTTCTCAGTGACCTGGAGGAACACGCTCAAGGGACAACACATTATAATGGCTCACTGACATGACATTAACTTCAGAGTAGGGGCTCCTTTATCATTACCCAGCTTTTGAGGTCACAGAAGTGAGCATGACACTCATTGCTATAGTAACCGGAGGTTAGATCTTGAAGTCCACTACAACATGATATTGGTTGCTAGAGTAACTACTAGCATGACTTGCTAGCCCTCCAAATGCAGAACTCACATGATCAGTGCTATTCAGGGCTTGATGGGTTTAAGACCAGCTCTCATAACAGCAAAAATCAGAAGAATTGCAGGTTAGAAGTCTCCATCCTTCCCTGCAAATAGGCATGCAGAGAGTCAAATCTTTAGATGAGGCTTTCCATCATGACCACATTTTACCCTTCCTCATTATAAAAATACAAGAGTCTGAATACAGCAGCAGCAGAACCAAAACTACAGTATCTTTACCATGGTGAGCAGATTAAAAACCACTGTAAGAAAAATAAAACATATGCACTAATGTAAAACTAAGTGAAATAATTTCTTTCCAAATGTAACTTACCTTTTCATACCAACATGTACATTGCAGGCCTACTATGCAGTGTTCCTGAACAGAGGTCGACTGGAAGTGCATATCTCCACTGGGATACGGGATCCCCACAGAATCACCATCAAACCAGAAGCTGGCGAGTTTCATGATGGCAGAGCACACTCCATCCGGATAGAAAGAGCTAAAGGGTAACAAATACCTACAAGTGCTACAGACCACCAAGTGCTACCAAGTTTTTAGGAGTCAGTTTCTGACAGTGCATGTTATTCTGCAGATCTGGGTTTACATGCTTTCATAGGCTGTCAGCCTGTTTCTCCAGAGACCTGCATTCATCTGAATTGGCATCTTTAATCTTTTGGTAGTTGGCAAATATATTTTATTAATCAAATCTGTGGACGAAAAATACTCCTGCGGTGCAGTAAATCACATTTTCAAGACATGTAGAAAAAAAACATTTTCAAAGCATATAAAGAGCAACAGCGCAGCAGCCTGTAACCTTTTTGAGATGCCATGTGCTGGTGTATATGCAGAGGGTTATGGTGGGGCCCAGCTAAATAAGGTAAAACAATGAAGACGCAGAGTGCCATATAAATGGCAGTCATTCTGATGGCTGGAAAGCCACCGCAGACCTTCTCAGACTATGTTATTTTAAGCAGAATTTCACTTAAATTCCTTTGTCCTTTCCCAGACATTGTAAAAAATGCTAATTACACTTCACCATTCAGAAAGTGATTACAATGGCACTACTGTAGTGTGTAGGACTCAGGCAGTCACTAATATTTATGGTCTGGAATAGCTCTTGTTCCAAGTAGGATTTGTTGTGGACTTTTGGACGTAGAAATGTGTACATACTGTACAGACATTCAGTGGATTAGTGGATTAGTGCACTGTACAGAATGTTGTTCTGTTTTGTTTGCACGAAAATCAGAAAGAAGATTTGACATCCAGCACATTACAAAATGTCCTTATCCAAGTGCACCATACACTAGGCTTCATCCTCTCACCTCCACAGCATTGCAGCCTTCTTGAGCAACAATTCCTGTCTGTCTAGTCCTGAGATGCCCTTCTGTCCTCTCTATAATTTGCTTTGCTTTGCTTTGCTTTGTCCTTTGTCAGTATGATTTTCTGACTGAATTTCTATTGTATCGTTAAAAAAACCTTATAAATAATGCCTTCAGACAGTATCTCTCCCCAGCTTCAATGACTGGTTTGAGAAAAAACTGCAAATTCTTTGGGAGAAAATGTTATTTTGGAAATGGATCATTTTGTCACTGTGACAGAACACAAATATGCAGATAATAATAAGAAGTTCTAATCAACAAAGAAAGTTCTTTTATGCAGTGCTGTGACAAGTACAGTAGCTTGACCTGTGAGAGTACATCAAGTCACAATTGCTGCACAATGCCATCCAGTGATGACTCTTGTTCAGATGAAACCCCTGTTTTTTCAGAGTAGCTCTGTTACAATCAGATTGTCTGAACTCCACAGTTTCTGTAACCTGAAATGGATGTGAAAGATAGAAATTAAGATTAATCCCTCCTCTGTTCATCATGAATTTAAGCTTTATTTGATTAAATAAGAGGAACACCCTTTGAAAACTCTTCGGAGAGATAATAGTCCATATAATTATGAAGTATTTGCTTTTTCTTCCAAGGTAATTATAGGATACTGTTGAAGACTAATGCAAATCATTGTATGGTTCTGCTTGGAGGCAAAATGTTTACTATGGTAATGGCTAAAGATGAGATTAAATATTGCATGGTGATGGAAAATATTGACAATCAGTGGCAATGACTAACATGCAGCAGCAGAAAGGATAACTTGAGTCTTGACAATGTGATTCCCCTACACTTCCCCTGCAAGCAATAGAGATAAGCGTCCTCTCTGGGACACTTCATAGAACCTAAATTAGTCTGTTGCTCTGAAGTGCCCCCGGAGAAATCTCTCTCTTTCTGTTTCCGCTGCTGAAGGGTCTGGGGGAAATCCTAGAGACTGTCTTGAAAGGTAAGTCTTGTTATAGTCACTGCCCCCAACCCTTTGAAAAATGAACCACTTTCTTACTCTACAGCTTTCTAGACAAAATGAATCAGTCCAAAACTATGAGGAAATTGGATGGTTTGCATGTAGTAAAACAGTTATCTAATTGCACCTAATCTAAGGTGCTTAAGTCACAATTTAGTTCTGTCTAGGACTTGTATAAATAAAAAAGCCAAGCATTTTACGTATGAAAATTGGCCTCTTTTCAATAAACATTTTCAATATTCAGTTTCTAGCATTTGTTATTATTTTTAAGCAAGAATATTGGAGTTCAATATAATTTTGCAGTTGAAAAAAGGTTATTTGCTAGAAACTGATTATTTCTGATGCATCATAGACTGCTTAGCGATTCTGAAATATCAAAGTACTTACCTATATATACCCAACCTGGGTTTAGATAAGTAATTGTAGTCACAGATGCTTGAATAGTTAGGTCCTGATGTTTAGCATGACTGTAACATATTTGAAATAAAACCTGATCTTCACAAATCATATCAGGGTTTACCAGAAACATATATATCTTTTTTTGTGATCTTGATTGTCTCCTGGCTAAATTCTATTAAATATAATCTAACAACACAAAGAAATTATGCCACCTAGCATTCTACATTCATCTTCAGAAATACTGAAGTTCTCATCCGTCCTTTGAGACTCAGTTTACCTTGAGCTAGATTTGCTCAGAAGTTGGAGATTTTCTATGTTTTATAGATGGTAAATTTTCCTAAAGACAGCAGATAAATTTCTGACTGTCATTGCTATACATTGTTTTATACGTTACCCATCAAAATAATCTAGTCTTGCAATTCCACAGTCTTTGCATTAACACTGCTTTCTCAGTATACACAATGGCAAACTAGTTTTTCACTTTCTGTCCCCTTTACCATGTTTCCCTGTAAATGTGGTACAAACCTGCAACGTTTGCATCTCAGTAGCCTTGACAGGCAAGTGCATTCAGCTTTTCTCTCACATTTGGATTATTGCTTTTACCAGAATAATGCCCTTCACTGTATTTACCCCTTTCCTCTTTGCTCTGACTTGGCTTGGTCAGACAGTGGTGCTGTGCTTCAGAAGCTTCTGCTTTCCTCTATTCAGCCTTAACAGTATCTTCCATGGACCTGCTTTGTCTTTAACTTGTAGCATGTGCATTACTGATGAGGACAAATTATAGCAGTACATGGTGAACAATCATCAATTCTCCTACTTTGCTGTCTGCCCCAGAAAACAGCTACCAGATCTTTTAAAAAGTCTGCAGTATGTATCTGTGGTTGATTCTGCAATCAGAGCAGTCTGTGGCAATGTTTGTCCCTCAGCAAGAAGATAACAACTTGTACAAACCAGGAAATAGGGAGCCCGAACAAAAAGTGACCCCATGCTGTTCCCATCCTGCGGAGCGCTAGACAATTATACCTACCATCAGAGTGCAGCAGGCTGGGCTCTTACCACGTCACTGCTGCCACCCTACAAACCACTCCTTCCTCTTCGACCAGTGACTGATATTATCACCTCTCCGCAGCACGGCTTTGCCAAGCTCTGTCAGAGAACTACTGAGGAAGCATAGCAGTAGCTGAAAACCTTCTAGTGGTTAATTTGCATTTAATGTGAGCTGATAATTACATAATTTTGGTTGCTCAGTGATACTGCTAATGTAGGAGTAAATGAGGCCTGCAAAGTGGTGATTTCAATACAAGCAATAACCAGAGTAAAATATGTATTTCTTTGCTTTCATATACTTTTCACAGGATCTTCACTGTTCAAGTAGATGAAGACAAAGGCCAGACCCAGAGACTGCCAACAGACCATCCCATCTCTGTTAAGAAGCTCTTTGTGGGGGGTACTTCTTCTCAGTTTCACACCGCACCTCTCAGAAACATACCACCATTTGAGGGCTGTATATGGAACCTTGTCATTAATGCCACGTAAGTCTCACTGATGCCAACAGATGTCCAGTTAATGAGGTCTGGTTAACTACCTTGGCTGCCAAAAGAAACTACATTGTTGCAAGGAATCATACTAACAGCAAATCCTAGAATATTATCTGTTTTCTTAATATGCCCTGCCTTTTTTTTGTCTACAATATACACTCAGGCTATACAATTAAGGAACTAATACCTGCTTATTTATCCATAAAATCTAAAAAATTCAACAGCAATGCCGCAGTAAGACTTGCCTCAGTGATAGGTATGTATGGTATACCATAATACTTTGAGTAAGGTTGATCTCCAAAAGTATACAAATTCTGAGAACCACCATGGGGATTAATTTGCTTTGTGGAAAGTGCATGCTGCAGTAATCTGGAAGGAACATGTAAGTAAAGAGAAAAGGAAGGGTGAATAAAGTAAAACCTCTATAGAAGGTTCCCATCTAAATCTTTCTTTAGAGAGGTGATAGATGCTCCATCTATGGAAACATTCAAGGTCAGGCTAGACAGGGCTCTGAGCAACCTGATCTAGTTGAAGATGTCCCTGCTCACAGCAGGGGGGTTGAACCCTTCCAACCCAAACCATTCTATGACTCCATAACTTAAGTATCTAAATTAGGATCTCATCACCCCACACTCCATCAATGCACATCAGAGAAAAGGACTTCTCTGCAATATGATTCAGCCTACCTAGGCTGGTAAAGCTTGCCAGAGAGGATGCCTGTCTCTCTGCACTGACTGTAGGAAGGAAAGACGATGATGTCCCACTTCTGTACCTAAACCAGATAGGATGAATCCTGGCTCTTGTGTCCTGCAAAGAGGAATTACACTGCAACATATAGCTATTATTTACAAACGGGTGGTAAAAAGGCAGCAAAACTAATAACAGATCAATTTCTTTGTCTGTTCTCAGCCCCATGGACTTTGCTCAACCTGTGTCGTTTGAAAATGCAGATATTGGCCGATGTCCCTCTCTAGAACCAGAGCTTAGGCCACCTGAGGATGAAGATAAACCAATCCATGCAACAGCCTTCATCCAACCTGGACCAGACACTAATGGGGAGAAAGAAAGACCCAGGACTCCTCCTACTTCCCCTCCTCCACCAACACCATCTCTATCTTCAGCACTTGTAAGTCTAGATCACTTCATTCAGGAGAAGTTTATTTTTTCCAGGCAAAACTGAAAAGCTAGCCATCAAGAGTAATGAAGTAATTTGCCACAAAACCAGTAACAATTCAGCATGATATTGTAAAGGGAACACCTTGTTACAGGTCAGTAAAACCCCTGGATAATGGAAAAATGGTTGATGTCATTTGCTTGGATTATCACAACAGTAATTAAAACAATGATATAGCAGTAGAATTCTTTTTGGCTTGCATGCTTAGCCACAAACCCTTGCACTTCAGGATGTAAACTGAGCAATATCCAACTGAGGTTGGAAGGGAAATTTTCCTATGGGAAATCCATGACTTTATGATATTTCTTGTGCTGTTCTCTGAAGCATATGGCAACAGCCATGTCAGTGACAGGATGAAGAAACAGGTAAACCAGAGAGGTCTGTTTGATATGACAGTTCCTCCACTGCTATTTTATAACTTCAGTCAGGACACTTACAAACTTAACTGAAACCCCAGTCACTGCTAAACTGAGCTCAGATGTTGTTACCAGAAATCTTAAATAGCTAGATAGTGGCAAGCAGTCTTATACAATGAAATTTAAGAAGAAACTTCTTCTGTCACAAGTGTAGCAGTTTTACAAGCTGATGCAACATATTACTGTCCAGAAAATATATGTTTAGCTATCTGAATATTAAACTCAATAATGCATCCACTGGAAGATATTCTTGTGGGGGACATCCTTTGCATTTTATTACACCTGCATACAACCCACAGGTTTATGCAGGATACAGTTCAGTATGGGTGAGGCTTCCAAACAGTGTGAAAAGACTGCACATTTCCCACGTAGGAGCCTATTTACACTACCATAATTTACACTATCATAATAAGACAGTTTTGAGAAGTTAACAACTGGAATATTTAAATCCCCTTTTTCTATTTATCAAATACAGGAGTCAATAGTCTTGACATTTTCTCCCAGACTGGCTTCGTAAGATCTTTTAACCATTTTGGGAGGTATTCCCACGCTCAATCAGGTTTAATCTTCATTCCTATTTCACTCCTCCTCACTGACACAACATTACAGAGATTAAGATTATCAATTAATTGCACGAAGACCAGGGAAAAAAAAGAAAAAAAAAAAAAAAAAAGGAGTTGTGATTTTCAGTGAGTCAGTTGGCTGTAAATTTGTCAGAGACAAAGGAACCTGAATTTATTGATGCTGTCACTCCCTGTTACCTGACTCGTTTTCAGAATTAATATCTGATTTTCCTTGGACATAGGTAGGATTTCTAACAGTGTTTTTCTACAAAAAAGTGGTACAAAAATTAGGTCAAAAGGACTAACACATTAAGGTTAATTTTATGTTTGAGATTCATGGCCACATTCATTGGCCAGGTACACATGGCACAGCTTTATCTAGAAAGAATGTCAGGCACTACTGAACTCTCCACAGCACATGCAGCCATCTCTGTACTTGGAAATGGGATCCTGGGGTTCAAGATAGTCAAGCTCCATCTTTGTTACTACCTGCCTCAAGCCCCAGAGCTCTATGTTAGTGGCTTTTAATGCTCTAGGGCAGCATTTTTTATTCATCCCACAAGGTGGAGTAGTTGTAACACGAGGGCTTCAATGCATCCTTCTGTTTGGAGTTGAAAGTAAGCATATTTGAAGTAAGGCTACCATAGAAAGATAAGGAGCCAGGCAACAACAAGGTAAAAGGAGTTATGAAGTTTAACACTCACTGTTGTGAAAGAGTGCAGTCATATTATCCCTTGACCAAGCATTATAAACAAAGTAAAAATCTACAGAAGCACATGAGAAAGCAAGTGCACACTTTCTAAGACCCTAAGCACTAACTTTTATATAGCAAAATTAAGAGAAATAGATCTACTCAGTAATAACAGAAAGTAGTCCCATTGTAACCAGGTGAGTTTTGTATGTGACATATCTAGAGCCGTGATAACTTGACATAGGAGTTCAAAATAAAAATCTAAATAAAACACTATTACTCTACTTTCTCTCTTGGAAAAATGAAACTGTTCTAGTATTCTGAAGACTTGAAAGTATTTAAAATAAGGCAAGCTTTTGCATAGCTTTTATGTTCATCTAAGTTCTCCAAAGTAATTTTCTGGGGAATATTGCAACAAAAGAAGTAACTACAGTTTAATACTGAGATAGCGCTCATATGCCAGTTAATTATATAGAAGCTCAGTGTAGAATTGTACATGGAAAATATACAACATAAAAAAAATATATTTCACATAGTAGGCTTAATAAGGTATCCGTTCTACTTAAGTCCTTTTAGGACTTTTTTATCTCTATTATCCATCTGCATGTAAAAGGGGAAGGGGAATTTAATCTCAAGTGAAAGAAACCTTCCCTGTACTAAAGGCAAGACAAGGTCTAAAAGTAGGACATGTGGGAAATACACTGGTCACCAGTCTGCTGCTGCTGCTTGCTATGGATGCCAAAATGTTTCTCAACGATTGGTAACTGCTGCTTCTGCCTCATGTTATTCACTGCTTCTCAGGACTCGCTTGCCACTGAAATGAAGAGCGCCAGCATTCCTTCTGCATTTGACTCCGTGACGGTATTTTCCATTTCTCCATGCATTACTCCATTGTTTTATTAACACTATTCAGTGAGCTGTGGGGACTGCTTCAGTGGTGCTCCCTTTTGCCCCTAATTACTTTCTTTGTAATTGCTAATACTGCATTGTTTGGAGAGAATGTGTGACAGTCCACCAGTGGGCTCTTCTATTCTTCATTTCCACTGTGATACACACCTAGCTTCTTGATTTACCAGTCCAGTCCCTGACATCTGGCGAGATGAAAGTAAAGTGCAGCTGAAGAGTTCAGTCTTGAGGCTCTTGGGTAGTATGGGAGATTATTAAACAGCCAGATTTAAACCTGGGACCTTAAAGTCATTACTGAAAAAACAAAGCTGGGATATTTTAATACAGGCTGATCATCCATCTAGTCTTGTGAAGGCTGTAAAGCTGGCTGTCCTTAGATATAGTGAAAGCAGACACAATTCAATTTGCTGTCAGAATATGTCCTTTTACCGTGTAATATGTAAAAGTGTGCCACAGAAAAGTGTGCTAGTCCATTTTCCAATTCTTTCCTGTTGTTCTTGTAGGACTGTAGTTAGTCCCGATCTTCAAATTTGAGCAAGCCCAAATGCTATTGAAAGTATTATATACACAGTATTATTATTAACATAGTGGTTAAACTTCTAGATAAACCTATAAAGCTTAAAATAATTAGAAACTTTACCCAGCACTATAAGAATGTGATTTTTTTTTTTCCTATTTGAGGATCACTGGAAGATTGCTATCACATATTCATAACTTTGGTCCTGCTGGATTTTCCCCGTTTATTCCCTCCATTGCACATTGATGTGTGCTTGTTGTAATGCATGGTATTCTAGTCTGTCATATTCAAACCAGAGCAGTCATTATGGAAAACTAATTTTTAGAAGTGCTTTATACTGTTGTGAAGGCTTTTGTGACATGTGAAAGCAAAAAATATAACACTACTGAAAAACTGAGTGTGAAGGGAAAAGAAAGTTCCTCTTAACTGCTGAAATATCTGTGCCTGATGAGTCACTCATGACATTTTCAAAATGTTTCACAGAAAGAGCTCTTTGTCAGCAAAGCACCACACCTTGTGCTTTGCAGGTCCCTGCTGAGTCAGGGCTCAAATAAGAGACTGTCGCCAGTTCAAAATGTTTTTAAGCCACAGTGCTTAAAAACAGAGCTGGCAGCTATCAAAGTTTGGGTTTTTTTTCCCAGTGGTATTGCCCTGATATTGTGTTGTGTTAGATCCTTTGAGTAGTTTCTTCACAATGCTCTCAGTGGGAGGCAGAAGCCAGACATGAGTAGGAGCTGGTAATTACCATGGTCTCGCATTACCCCAGGCACCACTATACAAGAGCTTTAGGGCCAGAGATTAAAAGACCTGGTGAAATTAAAAAGAGAAAATTATACTGGGCAGAAGATATTTTACCTTCCATTGTTGCTCCACTTTAAGATAAATAGAAGTGGAACAGACAGGGAGGGGCTTCTTTCTTTATCCCCTGGGTAATGTGTCTGCATGAGACAGCTTAGGGAGTTTAACAGTTGTTATTTCTATCCATCAGTTATCCGGCTTCCCTTATTGTTTGGGGGGGGCTTTCCACAGCACCAAGGGAAACAACAGCACATTAAACAAAGAATACAGTTGTAAAACAATATAAAGAATTAGAATGGTGGAATCATTGACAGGTGCAGGATCTGAAACTACTTTTAACTCATTATTTTTAAGGTAACTAGATTTCAAGTCATCAGCAAAGCATCCCTTTAAAACTTCAGCCTTGCTTCATTTATGTAAGAGGGCATCCTACTGTGTAAAACTCAGTTATGGGAGCTAAGAGTACACTGAGCTGCCTGGAAATCACTTAAGACTCTTGTAAATGTCGACTGGTGGCATGAAAGTAACAATGTTCATCTATTACTTTTATTTGCTTTTCCAACCAGCTTAACAAGCCCTGCCTTTACACCAAGTTCCTGTCATCCTGATTTCTAACTTTAGCTGTTGTGATAAGACATCAACACACTGGAAAATGGCAAGGCCAGTGTCTAGACTAGCTAGAATATTCCAACTCCTGAGCAGCTGGAAGACTTCCAGCATGTGCACAGCTGAGATTAGATATGAAATATGAAGTTTATATGATACCTGTATATTTTGCAGGATTCCTGTGCTGCTGACACAGAACCAGCCATTTTAGAAGGTGGCAAGCAATTTGGTCTTTCAAGGAACAGCCACATTGCAGTCGCATTTGATGACACCAAAGTGAAAAACAGGTACGTTGTTTATTTCAGCAATGAGTTTTGATGGAATCATGTGAGAATAATACCCCTCTCAAAAGCATGTCCCAAAATTATGGGCTTAATCTGAAAAAGATCACATCCCATGGCTAATTCATTTGATTATACAAACAGAAACAGCACTAAAGCATGAAATCTAGGCAATGAAGTGCCCACCTAAGTAGCTCTCACAAAAAGATTTTACCTCTGTGTTTGTCAAGGTTTGGGCACATACAGATCCCAGACTGATTTGCAGAAAAACAAACAGAAGAATGGAACCAGGTCAGGCAACTGAGTTCATAGGTTGCTTTTCTGGAATAAAGTTTCTTAGCTCATTACCTTGATAATTTTTTGTAATAAGCAAACCTTTTTTTCTTGTTCTGCTGATACTTAAGATCAATCTTGCACAGTAAACAGGCAAAGTGACATATATATACACATATACACATTGATATATAAAGGAATTCCAAGAGCTTTTTATAAAAATACAGCTGTTTTCAATGGATTTGTGAAGCTAGAACTTGTTAATTGTTCATTTTTTGCTGTGATGGAACATGATCATTAACAAATGTGCCATGTCACACCAATGAGCATTTTTGCTGTCTTACAATTTATCTAGTCTATCAATCAGCCTCACACTTATTTTTACCTATAAAGATGCTCTACTGCGTATTTTCACGTATGCTAATTTTAGAAAACTAGGAAAATAATTAAAAGAAATATGCAATCCTACAGTCCTTGCATGTCTTCTTTTCAAATAAGAATCCAGGCCTGATGGTTGTCCTGCAATGATTTTTCACATTTATATTATCAACAGCTTTCAGGTACTGAATTTGCAGCTCATCTTGGACTAGCTTAGTGATGTGCTGCCAGTCCAACCTTAGCATCTAGAGAATCTAAATAATTTCTTCCAGGTTCTCTTTGCTGTAGGGGAGGTTTTTGGCATTACTGTTTGGTCCAAGGGGTTTTTCACAAGATGGCAGATCTCCTCAGACACTCCCATTTTCAGCTGGGAGAAATCAGAATGTGTTTTATATCTTGATTGTAAACTCTACTCTCTGCAACTTTAAAAGTTTTGCAACCTGTCTTCAGGCAATACAACTCATTAGAAACCCAACATTTGCCAGCTGTCACTACAGCTCGCTCCTCTTAGTGAGCATCATGTGTGTGGATGACAGATAACGCCGCTGGAATTTTACAAGCGCTGGGATTTTCTAGCAACTACAGCTGCAGCTAAGAATTGTATCTTGAAATTCTATGCCAAGGTTTCACTTTTGTATTTCCATAGCAAAGGGACTAATGAACTCTCACATGTGAGGGATCATATATGTATGAAATGCAATTCACATATAACCAAATTATTTTTTCTTAAACCCTGATGGACAAGTAAAATGGGCCACTAAATGTAAAGTTTTGGAACACAAAAAGGTAAAGCAGATAAATTTGTCTACTCTCTGACTCTGAATATCTTTTCTTTTGCTTCTCTTTTCCTGTTTGTTTGATTTTCAGACTTACAATTGAATTTGAAGTCCGAACAACAGCTGATTCTGGCTTGCTATTTTATATGGCTCGCATCAACCATGCTGATTTTGCTACAGTTCAGATAAAGAATGGACTGCCTTATTTCAGCTATGATCTGGGGAGTGGAGACACCAACACAATGATTCCCAACAAAATAAATGATGGCCAGTGGCACAAGGTATAATAGTCACTAATGCTAAATTATTCTTTGTGATGCTAAAAGCGAGCTTTGTTTTACCTTAAGATATGTGCAAAAATGTAGTCTATACATGCTTTACAACTACCCATTTCTGTCATCTGCAAAATTTGTCCTTTCGGGTGCACTGTTGAGTGCACAATACATATTCTACTAACAAGAAAAGAATTGCTGATCTTTGAAATTTGTCCTTCAGGACATCATTGAAGCCAGTTGTTTCTTTGTTAATAATGTCACTGTTCAGCCATAATGCTAAGAAGAAAGAAAAGGAAAAAAGAAAAGACTTAAGTAAATCTTCCCTGCATTATTAATTCGGTTCATTAGGGAATAAATATGATATCCATGGATGTACTTGGCAGCCCTTTCAGTGACTTTATGATATACATATCATATATGCATATACAATGCTTGTGGCTTTTGGAGGGTAAGCAAAGGAATAGTATCACAACCATGAAGTTTAGTATTTACTGGGCCAAGGACAACAGACACATAGTGTATTTATTAGGTAACATGCTTGAAGGCACTAGTAAAGATACAGAAGAAAAGAATACATGTAACCATGTATTCAGGTTATATGCTGTAAGAGACATTACATTTTGAACAGATACTTGGAAAGTGACCATCCACATCTCTATCACCAAATGAGAAAAAAATCTGATTGCTTGAATTGCTCTTACCACACTCTCTTTGAAGTAATCTTTAGTCCTTCTTGACTTCATTACCACCCTGTTCCACGGCAACTTTATTTTCACTGGATTTTTATTCATGAACTTTTTGATGATAGCAAATGCTCTAAACCAAGGTATTTAATGAGGCTAAAAAATGAAGTTGTACTCATATTTCTCTGTTTTACATAATGCCTAGGAGCACTGGCAATAGACCAGGGCCCCTTTCTGCTAGATTGTATATAGATACAGAACAAAGATTTTTTGTTGTTGTTGTTCTTTTAGCCATTTTCTCTATGTTCTGAGAGAACTAACTAAAGTATATATTCTTAATGCAAGACTGTACTCTTTGGCATTCAGCTTGGCATTCCAGAAGAGAAGGACCTTTGTTGTAGATCCCATTTTTGTAGGAGAGAATGGAGATAAAATCAGAAGATACAGTTCCCAAAAAGCACAAGGAAGTCCATTTTGGGAGAAGGAAAAGGGCAACCTCTTTAATAAAAGACCACAGTCTTTGTTTTTTAAGAAAGCAAGGGCTTCTGCTTAAAATAAATATTTTAGTGAGAACCTTTTCTCTATTTGAAATGGTTTAAGTTGAAAAGTGCCCATCAGGCCTACAGAAACCACACTGTGCTGCTGCTATCTCTAGGTCCTCTGTAAGACTGTCTGTTCCTAGTTCCTGTCTCACTCACCAAATCCTCCTTCTGCCCAGGGTGTAACTGTCCATCTCAAATTTACAGTGGTCTAGAAACACCAAGTTCAGTCCCTTGCCTTCAGGCCACCCCTTGTCAGTGTTCAGTCGTTCCTGTTGCATGACAGATGTGCTGCCACGCTGAAGCAGAAGCAGCCATGTTAAAGAAAAGCCAAAGAAAAATGCTGTTTCTGTCTCTCTCTGCTACTCTGGTCAGCTAACCGCTGTGCTGTTTAGAAATGTGCATGTTGTAT
Organism: Antrostomus carolinensis; assembly: GCF_000700745.2. Lineage (NCBI taxonomy): Eukaryota > Metazoa > Chordata > Aves > Caprimulgiformes > Caprimulgidae > Antrostomus > Antrostomus carolinensis. The sequence continues at coordinate 105,320 of NW_010336807.1, read as the reverse complement.
TTTACATTTTATCCCCTTTTTATACAGAATTATAACTATACTGATTTGTAGAGATTTCGGTATAAATCTTTGGAACAAAATCTCCTGCAGTTCTTGGGGTAGAATTTCCTCCACTCTTCAGCAATTGCACTTCCTTCATGCAATTCACAGCCAATTTGTCTGAACAGAAGCCCAACAGAACATAGTTGGTGTTATATTTACTCTAGCATGAACTATGATCTGAGGCACGTCCAAACTAGTGGAATCATAAACTCAATACTGTCTGCAAACATGTGCTGTAATAAAAATTTGCAACTGATGCCATTAATATTCATAATTTACTTTTCCCAGTACTTAAAATTGCTATCTGATTGCAGGAAAAACAATATTTTTGCATGCCTGTGATAGTAACAAGCTTTTTAAAGGAACCCCAAGTCCTTTCAGTAATTCTAATAAATGATAGTCATGATGCCTCCTGACCCAGAGCACCTATATGTTTGCACAAAACCTTCTGCGGTAGCACCGTTCCATGAACATAGTTGCCGCCACAGTACTTCTGCTAACCACTACTACTACTTTCTTCCATCCTGTTATGTATTTTGGATGTAAGGCTAGTTGCAGTCTGGAAGCAGTTATCAGAAAACTTATCTGTAATTGTATTGCATTTGTGTGTCTTTTTAGATAAAAGTAATTCGAACGAAGCAAGAAGGAAACCTTATAGTAGATGATGTTTCAAACAAGACTGTTAGCCCCAAGAAGGCTGATATATTGGATGTTGTAGGAATGCTGTATGTTGGAGGATTGCCCGTTAACTACACAACTAGAAGAATTGGTCCAGTAAGCAAGTTTGTTTAAGTTATCTTACACTCCTTAAGTATGTCATGATTGCTACCAATGTCTTTCCAGTTCTGTTTTGTTTTGCTTTTCCCTCGGACTGCTCAAGAGTATGGATAAACTGGAGCTTACTGGAGGTACACTACATTCTTTCATTGGAAAGATCTGACTCAGAATCCAGTTAATGGAAAGAACTAGAAAGAGCAGAGTTAGTTACTGTTACAGAAAAGCCGAAAGATCCATACACTTGTATTCACTTGGATCAATGAGCAGCTAGAGTTTAAGGTCTTGAATGCTACTTGCCCTTTCTCTTGGCTGTAATTCACCTAGCAGTAAGTACTAATAAACACTGAAAGCATCTCCTAAGAGAAGCAGTAGAAGCCAAAATTACCCTGGACAAAGTACCCGGTAGTACAGCTGCTTACTCTGGTAATTGGTTTTGTGTTGTTATTACTAAGCTAAGAGAGAATGTATTTTGAAGTAAGGTCATGAAAACTCTGTTGTCCTCTTTCTGTTTCCAAAACAAATGTGTACATTTCAGTTTATCACTGTTTCAGTCTAAACACCCAGCTTCCATGTTGACACAGAAGATACCTTGGCAAACAGAGAGCCCACGGAGGTGAATATAATTTTGGCCTAAACGTTGTAGGATTAACTAGGAATACTGTATTCCTACACCTAGGCCATTTATGGCATATAACCACACAACTCCATGTCAGTTATCTCGCTTTCCTGTTGTTCTCCCACTTCCCAAGACGTGCCAGTATCAGAGAAAACTTCTTCCCTGCATTATTTTTTCTCTGCACAGAAGAGTCTTCCAAAACAGAACTCAGAACTTGAGTGAACTTAATTATAGCAAAAAAGAAAATAGGCATACAGTACAGCACAATGTGGACAGAAAAACTGGAATGTTAGTAGCGGCTATGTCTAGGCTCATTCTAGGTGGTTATACAGAATCAGTAAAGAGGAGGTAAAAGCACAGATCCTAGCAAGGAAACAAACCAGACTCTCAAAGAAACTGCACAAGAGTAAGTACCGTTCTAGTAAGTGTATTATGGAATGGTGAATACTAGTATATAGACAGGCAAGAGTCCACCAGTTCAACTGGAGAAAAGGAATTCCTAGATCCTGCTTAAACAGGTCAGTATAATAACTCAGAGATTGGGAATAAAGAGGAATAATAACCACTCTAGATCTGAGAGTTGTGTTCTAGAAAGAAAACTGACCAGATCATATTTCTTAACAAATTTTGGATTGTGCAGAAAGACCAAATTGATCATTTGGATTTACCAAGGCAGATCTGAGGCACTGAAAAACAAAAGCAATGCTTATCTACCCAAAAATATAATTCCTAATACTATCAAATTATGCCCTTTGAAATACATCCGCAATTTACAAATAGTAATCTAAGGAAAAAGGTAACAATAAATCTTTACCGATTGCTCCTTGTCAGAAGTAATGGAGGGAACCCAGATACAGATAAATGGCTCAGTCTGGCAATAATAGTCATGTCAGATCCTGACAGTCTTATGTGCTTTGGGATTTAAATGAAGCTGTGACTTCAAATGTCATTCACAGAAGGTAAAAACCAGTGCTTGCCTTTCAGTCATTCTCCATAAAATATACCACATGATGTATTTACAGAGTGTTTTTTTGTGGGATTCATGTAAAGGCTTTGAAGCAAAGTAAGTTGAAAGCATGTATTATCTTAGTTAGGGCTTTCTGCTAAATACACATCAACCTTTTTAGACACTAATTTAATACATAACTATAGGTGGGCTGGCTTCCTGTTCAGTGAAGGCTGATACCTACTTATTTGGCTTCAGCAGATGTCACATTTTAAGCACTCAAAACTCTGCTATCAGCAAAATATGTTATATTGCCTGTTACCATGCTAAAGTATAACCAGATTTGCTTCTCCATGGGGAAAAAGTTAAATTTTGAAGTTAGAGAATGGTACTGAGTTGTCGACAGATCCTGCATTTCTATGATTTATTCTCTCAGTGAAAATGGCAAGCTTTGTTTTGTGGCATTTTTATTTTTAGTAACAAAACTTATTGATATGTAGGTGACTTTTTCTTAGAAATTGGAAAAAGGTCTATTTATAAAGAAGCTGACAGAAAGCTTCGCTGGGCTCAGAACTGAATTGATTCATTGATGTTGCTTAAGTTCTCATTAAAATTTTGTACAGGTGTATTGAGAAGTAATAAGTGGTATAATTCCACAGCACATCCAGCTTTGATTTACAAGGAAAGAAATTATTTGGAAATTCTTTCAAATTACTAGTCAGGATATTGTTAGAGGAGGTGGTGTGCAGAGTCAAGGCTTCCCTCTGCAGTGTGCCTTTCTCCTTTCCGTATTTATACATAGTTCTACACTGTATTTTCTATGCTGTTTTTTTAGTTTCTTCCTTCCTACTTCATTGCTTATGAATGTCTTCCTTTTCTTCCTCAAAGTACATGCTTATCATTTTCCTCTCTCCCACTGATACCAGAGATAAATCTTCCTAACTCTTAAGTCAAAGATCAAAGCCTTTGTCTAAAGCTGAGAACCAAAAATGCAGCTGCTGCAGACCTCAGAGAGAAGAGGGGGAGAGCTGTGGGGGTGGTTCACAGGAGATGCCAGTGACTCTCAGAAGTCCCACTAGGATGGCTCGATCACACAGCTGAGCCCTGGGGCAACCCGGGGTGTAGCCTGGGCAGCCCCTCACTCCTGCCCCAGCAGGACCTCACTTACTTACACCACCAGCTTAAGTCTGCACATCCCCCCCACTCGGAATCACAGTGATGTGCTCCCAGCTGGGAGCTGCATTTTGCTACCCTGCACAGGAGGCTCCATACACCCAAGCACATCCTCTGCCTCTACCTGCTTCTCTGGCCAATAGAGTGGCCCTTGCCACTGTGCCACCAGCCCTATATACAGTTAGTATACAAAGAGTACAGTCAACCATTATAGGAAGAGTAAGTCAACAACTTTTATGTAAGGGCTTTGTTCATTTTAGTAGCTGTGTACTTGCATTAGCTCAGCCTTAACATGCAACATTAGGCCCATACTAAAGTGATTAAAAGGGAAAAAAATTTTAAAAAGCCCTAGTAAAATTAGCCCCAGTAATTACCAGCAGCCCAGAGAACTATATCCAGTATCTTCATCTACTCGCAAACCCCATAAACTAGTCAGTTAAAAAGGTAAAGTATAGGCCATTAAATTCCTGCATTGCTGATGTAATTTGCTCTGTTTCATTATGCAGTGTATTATTTTATGTCCCCTCCATTAGACCAAATAGATGTGACTCAGATCACATCCCTGAAAAGTAATGTAATTCATCCTCAGTGTATCTGAGATTAGATTCCCATTACAATCAGGATTAGCCATGTAAAAGTCAAGTTTTATTCAGCTCCATAAATCCAGCAGAGAAGCGGAGGAAAGGTACTTTTTGATGATGTACTTCAGGCCTTTATTCTGAGCATTTTGCCTTGCTTTGCACAGTTATATGTTTTGTTTGAAACATTGAATGCAGGTCACCTACAGCATCGATGGCTGTATCAGAAGTTTTAAAATGACAGAATCACCTATTGACCTGGATAATCCAACTTCCAGCTTCAATGTTGGAAAATGCTTTGTCACTGCACAGAAAGGAACGTACTTTGACGGAACAGGCTTTGCCAAAACAGGTAATGAACACC
>NW_010336807.1:0-100795 GCF_000700745.2 Antrostomus carolinensis | reverse complement strand
AGAAGATGCTAAAAAGAATTTGTGCTACCTAACTCCTCTTGACTGGCAGTAAAGTGAGACCAATACTTGAAACTCTTGCTGATCATTTTTAGTTATCTTGCCTAGGAACCGACCATGTGGCTTTTTAGCAAGGTCTCACACTAAGCACAGCTGCCATAACAGTTACTGACATGATTTCACATGAAATGGAGTGCATTAATAATGATGAGTTAGTTATCTTGCATTACCAGCAACACACTTTGTGTGGTTATTAGGAATAATGTACTAAATACTTTCCTTCACTTTATTACGCTTCCTCTTTTCTCTCCAAGTTGGTGCATACAAAGTGGGGACAGACCTGCTCGTGGAATTTGAGTTCCGTACAACACGAATGAACGGTGTTCTCCTCGGAGTCAGCAGCCAGAAAATGGATGGGCTTGGCATCGAATTAGTAGATGGAAAAGTGAGTAGCAAAGCATTTTTGTCTCTTTATACAGATTTTTTTTTTAAAAGCATAGGTAGTTTAATTGCAACCTTACTACCCCAGTCTCAAGGTGTTTCAGTTAATATTAGGGCTCTCTTTTATGCAGGACTTGCCACTCCCTCTACGTGAAGAGGCTCTTACACTTTTACAAAGTTATTTTAAAAGATTCTGTAACACATAAGTTTCCTAAAACTGCAACATCAGGACTTAAATCAGTGAGAATATGAAAAGTTTTGAGGAATGGTTTTATTATTAATACTACTAGTTTCTTGTGTATATCTTTTATTTCCCAATCTGATAAACTAGTCAGTAGGCTATCAGTATAAAGAGCTGTTTTTTTCAGGGGGCTCTCAAAAACTAAGGCAAAAATGGAAAAATGACAACCTTTAGAACAATTTTGCATATTTCCACTAGTGTTTATCTCAGTGACATAACCCAGGCCCCAGTGAAACTATGCAGAGAGACAACAATCCACCCAGAGTCTGCTATTAAATCAGAGCTTTAGTGTGTGCAGTCAGAACAAGTTGATTTAAAAAAACAAAACTACACTATAAATAAGAACAATAGAACTGTGTTGAGAACTATCTGACTTTCATGTCAAACTTTTCAGGTGATGTTTCACGTTGACAATGGTGCAGGCCGATTCTCTGCTGTCTATGAGCCTGATGCACCAGGCAGCTTGTGTGATGGACAGTGGCACAAAGTTCTTGCAAACAAGATCAAACACCGTTTAGAGCTGACTGTGGATGACAGACAGGTGGATAGTAACAGCCCAAACAGGGCCTCAACCTCAGCAGACACTAACGACCCCATCTTTGTCGGAGGATATCCTGGTGAGCATTTAACCTCACAAATGATGCTTTACTTGTGCTCTAGCAATGCTACCTTGGTAATGTCTGAAATCATAAACTTGGGACTAGTATGTTAGAGTTGATGCATAAGACTGTCTAAGTTTGTATCAGTAGGCATGGATGCTCGTTTCTGCATTCGGCTGCATTTCAGAAAGAGAAGTTTTGCAACACCAAGGGACTCTTACAGATCCCCCTGCCCAGTCTCAAAGGTAGACACTGTCAGAGAGGAGCAGGCAGACTTTCTGCCTTCTGCTGCCCACACACACACTGCCTCCCTCTTAAAACTTTCTGTTTAGTAACAGCATAATAATTATGTTTCAACAGTGAAAGAATTTGAAAAATTTAAATTTAAATTAAGAATGGCAAATTTAAATTTAAGTAAAGAATGCATATATGCCCTTGGGGGGCATGGCACTGCATATGTGTAAATCAGCCTGTAAAACCTGAGGAACTGAGGAATATGGACAACAACTTGCACAGAGAGGTCAGAAAACACCATCTCTTTCTGCTGAATGTCTTTGCTGGTGGTCTGGTGGTTTTTAAAGGAATAAAAAAAAAAATCAAAATTTGCTACTCAGTATTCTGGTAGTATTCTACTGTCGAGAGAACTTGTGTCAGGCAGAGGTGATTGAATAGGATTCAGAACTAGGCTGAGCTTTGTAGCTAGCTTCATCTTCCACTAAGCTGATAATGAACGCTAGTATTGATATGTTCATAGATAATCAACAAGTTTATCTAATAGCAGTTTACTTTCTGAAAACACAGTTAAGATGTTTGCAAAGTGCCAATTTTGTTGCATTTATAATAAAGTTTCCCTCTAGTTTTCAAACAAAAAAGATAAGTATGTTTGCAGTATGTGTCTGCTCTAGTGCATACTCTCGTCAGTGGCAAGATACCTTGACGACATATTAAAATAATTCCTAAATTATTTTATAGGAGTCGTTTTTTCCCCCCCATTCTAATGTGGGAGGCAGTGCCTCCAAAAAGTCTTCTCTCTCAAGATTCAGAACATTTTCAAAAATGTTCTTGATACTGAGATATGAGAGCTGTACTTCACTCACAGCGACTATTGATAAGGACTAAGGACTTTGTGCCAGAAGGAAAGCAGCTTTGTGGCAGCCTTTTTATAACAAAACAGGATTCTAGCACAGGAGCTAGCACTAAAGAAACACTGCAGATGGAGATTCTCGTTCTGGGCTGTACATCAAGAGGAACATAGCAAGAGAAACAAATGGAAGTAACATTGCAATCTGTACAAAACAAGCCTACACTGACATCATGTTGAAGTGATGAGATGCCCAAGTTCAGCCCCAGGGCAAGTTATGAAATGATTTAATAAAATTACATGCACATTTAGACACCTCACACTTCTCTTGCTACCTCATTCAAGATTTGTTATAACATTCCCAATACCTAGACAGCCTCATCACAAATTTAAAACACAGTATCATGGGATTTTGTAAAATTAGTAAGCGTTTGTATTTTCCAGTCCTCTTGAGGCTTCTCCTGGCTGCATAAAAAGTTGAAAAACAGATGGAATTAGCTGGTGGAGAATTTCCTGTGCAGAGAAAATTTTTGCCACCAGAGCGTGGGCAAGGATATAAATTTGTGGCTACCCATAAAAGCCATTACTCATCTCCTACTATCCTTCTTCCCTGTGGAAGGAGGGACAGATGAATTCAACCATCTCATCCTCTGTGAAACAGTATAATGCTATGGCCAGTCAGGCCTCTACAGGTGTAAAGTTATTTCTGTAACCCTGACTTTATCAGTCACGGAGCTTTGTATTAGAGGGCATCCCTGCAGCCACTTTTTCACTTAGAAGAACACTGAGAAACAAGTTGGGCCATGAATTTCAAACAGTTGAGAGCAATACTTCCAGCTTCCCTGTCAAACCAACCCTCACTTTTATCAGCTCCTTCTCTACTGGAAGAGATGTACTCAAGCCCCTGGCTTTACTATCAGAAAGAAAAAAGAAAAAAAAAAAAATCAGAATGTTTGAAAACTCTCAAAACTGTTCCTTAAATGTCACCTGAAGTCCATACTGAGGAACTGCCTTTCTCATTATGTTAGGGCTGAGAAGGACTAGCATGTATGCATCATACACCATTTGTAGGTAGCAAGCTGCCATTTGGCCATTTTTCTTAATTTTCTCTATGTCACGTAACTGAGTTACATGGTTTACAATGGCAGTTTAAATATGTTCAGATTCTACCACTGTCAGGCTAGGACTGAAAGAGGAAAGAAGACTGGATTGTTGCCAGTAGCATAAGCATTTATCACATTCACTCATAATGTTTGTAATCTTTTGAATAAAGAAGATATACAGCAAATAAAACATATTAATGTATTGATGGGGACATCTGTTCTCCTTCATGACTCTCAAAGAACAAACTTAAGTATCAACTCAGACTTACATAATTCGTTTTTCCTTTTTTTCCCCTCTCCTTCAGATGGTGTGACCCAGTTTGGGCTGACCACTAATATCCGTTTTAAAGGATGTATTCGATTTCTGAAGCTCACCAAGGGTACTGCCAAACCTCAAGAGATTAACTTCAGCAAAGCTTTGGAGCTGAAAGGTGTTCAACCGCTGTCATGCCCTGTAAACTAACTGTTTTTCTGGGTCTGTTTATATAAGCACCTCAGCTTAAAATTTAAGAAAAAAAAAATCTATATATACATTGCATTCATAATAAAATGTCTTTATGCAAGTATTTGAGCAGTGTTTGTTGTATATTCAAATGGCTATTTCAAGGTAACTCCCAAGAATGCAAGAACTAATCCTTTCCCCCAACCCCCTTCATTAAGGGAGTAGAAGAATGATTTTTAATCTCTCTCTTTCCTTATAGCTTGAAATGGAAATGTTTCATCATTCTTCTGATGAGTGAGACCACATATTATGCAGGGTTTTCCTTTACTATGGAACTTAGAATCATATACTCATAGAATATCTCAAGTTGGAAGGGACCCATACAGATAATCAAGTCCAACTCCCTGAAGTGCTCCCTAAATACTTTTGGTGAGGTCCATCTGTAACCTGACATTCCTTTACCATTCTAAATACAGTGCACTTGTGTGCATGCACACCTCTGTCTTTCATTAGAAACAAGGATATTGCCTTGCTTAAAACACTCCCAAGAGCTTTTAGAAAATTTTTCTAACCATGATATTTCCCACAAAAATTTCTCTGAGAAAGTAAAAATTTTACACAGTCTACATGGCTGCTGTCATGCTATTGCCATGGAACCAAGTACAGGGAAGAAAAATGTTACTTCTTGCTCAGTGTATTTGGGATTATTGAAGAAAATATGTTGCACCTAAAATCCCTGCTATATCATTTGAACAGCACTGGATTTTAACAGAGGTTCTGTTGTTTGGTGTTGGGAGATGTAGTCTGTACTAGAAGGAGCAGAACCAGGTTCTACCACTTACCTGGAACTATGGTTTTAAATGATCCTTAATAAATTAAGTTTGATATTTCCCCCCTCTCCAACTACACATGATATTGAAATTACACATAGCAAAACTCACAAACAAGGTTTCTAAAGGAAGACGATACTACTGCATTGGAGCAGAATGGAGGTGAAGCAGGGGAATCCCAGAGATTATTAGCACAGCACATGTCACTAATCTCTACTGTCAACTATTCAATTAAATCCTTAAAAGCATCTTCCAAAGTTAGACTCTACTGCTTCTGCTTGATGCTGTCAGTTTGTGAGGAATTCTGAATGCAGAAGCCACCCCAAATCTTCCTTAAATAAAATTTAGAGTGCTCTGTGGATAGCAGTTTAAACATACATGGGGAGAGGAAAGTTGCTTCCTAGATTCTCACCAAAAATGCCAAATCCTGGTGGTTTTCCTCAGTGCTTTGTATGTTTTAAAGGAACATGAAATCATCACCAAAGTATGGATTATCTTTTCTATGGATTGTTTCAGATTGTTAAACTCTACTTTTGCAAAGCTTGTGCTTGCACATGCAGAACATTTACTGTAAAAACAACTACTTCTACAAAAGAGAAAAACAACAGAAAAAAACCCCCTAGCAGTAAGGTAGCACAACCACACAATTAAAAGAAAAGGGTTTTTTTGTTTGTTTGTTTGTTTTCTGCCCACCAAGAGCCTTAAATACACTTTTTCAGAATTTCTGACATAACTAAAAAAAGGCAAGCTGCAAAATTTGTGCTGATGGAGACCTCCTGCAGGAGTGCTTTGTATTCACAAAAGGCCTCTTTGGCATACAATAGTTCCCTAAACTGCCATGGGAAAAAAAACACCTTTACACTGGGAAACTACATTAAAGAGGTGGTAATAAATATGTATATTGCCACTCTAATGATTTCAGGAGTCTAACACTGAAAGAGACACGTGAAGGAAAAAAATCTAGCTGCAGTGAAGCCCTGAAGTAACTGATTTCAGCAAGTATGCTAGTTTTCACTTGCAACTGGCCTTTTAATGTTAACAGTTAATGGCTGTGCAATATTATGCCCATTCAAAGTGCTAAGAATTAGTAAAGCATGCATTTGTCTCTGAAAAAGCCTAATTATGGGCCATGTACTGTCTTACATGTCCCTTCTGCATTCTAGTGCTACTAACAAACACACTGTAAAATATTTATGGTTTTCTATTTTATTTTTTTTTATGTCCCTTGTATTTACCTATTTTCATCCCTATCATATTTCAGGATAGTTTTAGCAGCTCACGAAAAATAGGCCATAATACTCAAATACAGTTGAGTATTTCCAAAATTATTGAAAAATACGAACAAAAGAAGCCCCAAGACTCTTCTGCAGAGTGCTGTTAATGTTATTGTCATGAATTTCTGACAACACACAGAACAGCCAAGCCACTTGGCCCATTACACCCACAGGCATTATGCAGTTTAGAGACAGTGTTTTCTAGCCTCTAGGTTCTATTCAGCTTGTTTTATTCTTTTTTTAACCCAAACTTTCTTGTGAGGTTTTTGGATATTTTTTTTTTTGACTTGAAGACACAAGGGAAATTCACACAAGGAAGCCTAGAACGCCATGAGTTAATGCTGCGCCTTGCCTCAGAGGCAGGAAATTGCCACTGCTCTGCTCAGCACTGCATCAGCAATAGTCTTTCACATAAAGATGTCTTTGCCTTAGAAACAAGTACTGGAATTTCTGCATAAAAGAAATTGAAATAAAAAAAAAAAAAAAAAAAAAAAAAAAAGAAAGGCCTTTATGTTCCTCCCTCGCATGGCCTTCCAGGAATGTGTGGGACAGGGCAAAAACAATAAAACAATGCACATTATTACATTTCTTGAGCTCTTGAGTGGAAAGAATCAACCAGCTGCTGTCCTCTGCCAAAGGAAATAAATTCAGTAGGCTGAAACAACAGCTACTTCAGCAAACAGCCAAGCTAAAAGGAAACGGAAAAACCTGCCTAATTTGTTTTCGTAGATCTCTGAGTGGATGCACCAAGTACCCTTAGTAAAGCTTTCTGCCTTTGAAGATTCAGCAGAGCATCTGGGAATGATCCCAGCTCCCTGTTATTACCTTTTGCCGTACAACACATTCATAGATAAAATTTCCTGAAAAGAGCAGGTTGTGAGCCTCATAGCCATATGCAAACTGCTAGAGATTATGTCACTGATGATTGTGCCAGAAGCGATGTAATTTCCCAATTCAAGACTACAAACTAACACACATCTACACAACACAAGTATTTAAACCCTTATTTTGGTGGATGTTTTGCATGCAGTTTTTACTGCCTTTTTGTGTGTGTGTGTGTGTGCGCGCACACACTAAGTACTCTTCACTGCTAAACTTGAAAACTAAAAAATTCACATCTGCAAGTTTTTAAAATTGTGTTTAAGATTGACCCTGTTGACTGTGACTTTTAGGCATTTATGATGAACATTCACCCCAAATGAGACAAATCCCTCTTCATCTCTAGCTTTAGGCAAATTGCTATGTATGAAGAAAGTTGTGGTTTTGATTTTAAGTACAACCATTTTTCAACTTGGACTCTTTGTAAAGAGTAATTTACTTGTTCTTTCTATGAAATAATACTTTCAGCACTTTATAGAAGCTTATAAAAGGAAATACATTTCACTAGCTTAGTATTTTTTTTTTTTTTTAGAATGCACAAGAAAAATTTAAAATGCTTAAAAATCCAAACTACTTTTTCTGTCTCTCTTTTAACACAGAAACCAACAAAAGCCAATTCCATCTTTCCCTTATTCAGCTATGGGGCTTCTGAGTGATCTCAAATGTCTGCTGAGGGGTTTCTCAGTGTGTACAAGTAAAATTTTTCTCTGACCTGTTTCTAACCAACAAGAAAAGTGTATGCCATACCTTTCATGAGAACACATCTACTGAAGGAATCACAAAAGATCCCTATCCCCACATACACTGCAGTTTTTAAACCTTTAAAGAAGACCTTGCAGTTTTCAGCTGTCTTAAGATTTTATGAAAGCCTATAAAAGTCTTCTGAAAATATTCTATGCAATGAAAAATGTTATTTTCAGAGCAATTTAATGAGGCCACTGGATTTTTTTAACCTAAGATATTTTTTTTTTCTTTATATCATCATCTGCATTTCCTAATGACAAAACCCTAGCAGTTCTTTAGTCATCCATCAAGTCTTACAGCATACATAGAAGCTGAACTGGTGTAAAGATGTAGGAAGAAACATCAATTTCACTGTTTCATGCTTCATAAATAGACACAAAACCATCCAGACCTTTCTTCAAAATAATTCCTTAAATATACTGCTGATGTGTAATGCAATGGAATTGAAACAAAACCCCAAATTATTCAGCCTATATATTCCAATGCTGTTACTTCATACTCAAGAGTACAAATAATTTCTTCAGGTGCCTGAAGTCCCAGATAATTCCTGATATGATGCATCTATTTCGACTCCAAAAAACACACCTTTCCATTTCAAGATTACTGGACAACACAGCATAAAATTACAGCACTTCAGGAACTAAAATATCTAGTTTAAGCAAGAAAGAAAATCCTTGGGAAAAATCTCCAACAGTCAGTGCTCTCATACACTTTTCATGCTCCTTCCTGGGACCAACATCAGAAACTTTAGCCCAAATCTAAGAGAGTTTCACAATTTTCACTTGACTACGGAGTTACTTATTTTGAGGAGAACTGCACAAAACTTCCCTAATGCTAGAGTCGCGTCCTTTTTTCCTTCTTTTTCAAAAGGATGTTTGAGTACAAAATTAAACTGATGCTTTCTGCTTGCCCCATCTTTATCTAACACTCTGTAATAACAATAATGATGAAAGTAGATGTCTAGAGTTTCAAAGACTAACTTATATGATATATAGTATGATGAAATATAATAACAGGAGCACTTATGAAATATTCTGCAAAGCTGACTGAATAATCAGCTGCGAATCTCCCCTTTTAATCATAATTTATTTTGGCAACTTCAGTACTTCTAGTTGGCGTGAGCAAGGAGGGATGACTGGCAGTTGAGGCCCTAGAGTAGCTAAATTTCCTGTGGTTTTCTTCATTATGATTCTGTACTACAATGTAACATGAATTTGATTTAAACAGCCAAAGGCTTCACTCTTTCACTGAGTTTCATGTCAACAGAATGGCTCCCTGGGAGAGAAATACTGACACAAGCACGCTCATCCCTCCATCCCTCTGCACTGAGGTAACGCAGCACATGGAGCAGCATAGGCTCCCACATACCTCAGGGGCAGAAGGTTAGGTGAAATACATCAGGGCCCTTTCCTCCACAACTTTGAATGATCTGAAGTTAGAGTCTTCCTAAGCGCTGAGATGCATGTGTAGACAGGCCTAAGACAGCACAGACTGATACTGACAGTTTGCACCAGTTTACCCCACCTGAATATTTAGGAAAGAAGTAAATACTACAGGTTATTGTACTATTTCTTATTTAGCACCTGTTCAAGCAACACCTCTATTTCATTCCTCTCCTAAAAATTCTATTTTTATGTTAAATTTGCTTGAGAGAAAGTCATCGCTCCTCTTAGTGTTTTCTTGGTTTCTTCTGTGGACAACTATGTCCTATAACTGAGGGGGGAGTAAATCTTCAGCTGAAAAGAAATACTGCTGCTTGGAAACAAATTATGTCATGTCAATCTCTTATTGACATACCCATCAGATTACAGGTTTTACTTCAAATGACCAGAGGAAACAACAGGCTCTCATTTTCACCATATCTGCAAACGCCACCTCCAGAGCTTTTCTGGCTCCCACTGCTCCAGAATCCAAACGGTGAGGCTGACCCATCAACTGAGACAGCCGGGCTGGATGCCCAGACTGTGCCAGCAACCAAGCAACAGCAAACTTTTTGGCCGTGCCAGCAACTGCAGATGATAGGCCTGCTATCACCCTGCATGGTTTGTTTCGCCTCATGTCACTGGTAAAATCTTTCTTCCCAGTTGGACTTGGTAGCTCTGCTGCAATTCACTACAGCACCCAGTGCTAGGGTTACTCAACTGGCTACAGCAGAACCCCAGCTTAGGGAAAAGCTTCCGGATCTGGGCAATACCAAACATTACTAGCTAGTTTATTTTCCACAAAGAAATGAACTCCCCAGTAAACCTGACAGGCAAGTGCAACCACTTAGATCTTTGTCACAGAGCTGCACGATTTTAAGAAATTAACCTTACGTATGTATTTCCTCAAGCCCCTTTCTTTCTGTTAATGGCTGCATTATTGCTACTATTCAGTCCATTTTGACAATCTGAACAAATCTCCCCATTAAGTAATAGAAGGTAAAATAAAGGGGGTGAATTTGGCTGGAACAGCTGATCAAATTGGTTGAGAATTCACTGATATTGAGGCAAGTAGGAAAAGTCTAAGTAACTTCTAACTGCTGTTACAAAACCGCTGTCTAACTGCTGTTACAAAACTGCTGTCTTGTGGTAAGTCTCAAGGTTGAAAGGCCGGGCTACTGGTAATACTGTACTGCATCTCCTCCAGCCCACAGACAGCTGGACAGAAGAGCGAACTCCCCAGACAAAAACTGCCTGTAACAGTGGGTTGTCCTAAATTAGAAAACCCAGCTTTTATCTGAGGCTGCATACAGCTGGTGCACACTGAAGGAAAAGGTTACAACATGCAAAACATTGAAAGCACACCTACATACAAGCTTATACGTTCATATAGCCAAATGGACAGCTCCAAAAAGGAAATAAGCAGGTCAGGAATGTTTTAGAAGGGCAGAGAAAAGGGTTGCTTCAGATGGGAGTACTTGATCTGCAAATCTGAACCAAGGACAGACACAAAATGGCTCACAGTGGTTTGTTTATAGTTTTTTCTCATGTACAGTAAATAATGAAATAAAGTAATATAAATCTCGACTCAATGGGTCTGTATACTTTCGACTGTTTACTTTCCTGAAAATTGCAACTATTGAACAAGTAGCTAATGGTTATGGGTACATGTAGGTTTTTCAACAGCAGTCTGGAGTTGTTTTGGTTTTTTCCAAATTATTATGAGCCAGAAAATTCAACCCTGCTTCTCACACTGCTAAGTTGCTTAGTGTTCATCCTATAAAGGGATAAGGGAGAGGAAAAATGCCCTGTATCCTGACAGTACACTTGAAAATACAAACTAAAGACAGCAGTGCTGCATTCCAGTTACATTAAAGAAGGATTAAGCAGTCATCATTGACCAAAATCCAACATAGCCACTTTAAACCTGGTAAGGTAAGGTCTAACGAGGTACACAGAATCACAGAACCCCTGAATGGTCAGGGTTGGAAGTGACCTCTGGAGATCATCTAGTCCAACCCCCCTGCCAAAGCATCTAGAGCAAGTTGCACAGGATTGCGTCCAGGTGGGTTTTGAACATCTCCATAGAAGGAGACTCCACAACCTCTCTGGGCAGCCTGTTCCAGTGCTCTGTCACCCTCACTGTAAAGAAGTTTTCCTCAACTTCAGATGGAACCTCCTGTATGTGGAGGTTCAAACTTCCAGTTTGTGCCCATTGCCCCTTCTCCTGTCACTGGGCACCACCGAAAAGTCTGGCCCCATCCTCTTGACACTCACCCTTTAGGTATTTGTAAGCATTGATAAGATCCCCTCTCAGTCTTCTCTTCTCCAGGCTGAGGAGACCCACATCTCAGCCTTTCCTCATAAGAAAGATGCTCCAGTCAAGCACTCAAGTAGAGTAAGCTCAATGTTCATCCATATCATAGCTCTAAGGCCAAGCTTGCAAGATGCCAGTACATTCAGTGCAAGACTAAGGCAAGCATGGCCGCAGTGCACAATCACACCTTTGTATACACTGTCTAAGGCATATGCTATTATAAGCCTCAAAGCAGTTTTATATACGTAACTGCAGTAGCAGTGTGCTCTCAAACACCAGTTGGCAGTGGCACATTGGGTTGTGAAGTCTCTAAAATGTGATCCCATAAAAGACATTGGATGTTGCAGCTACTCGGGAACTGTTAAAAGTACTGTAACAGGTGGAGAATTAAGTTTACCATTTAGCTGCCTAGTCCATGGACCATTTTCTGTTCCCCCTGCCAAACATTTTTGAAATTAAAAAATATTATCATTTTACTGGCATTTCTCTTTTCCATGGTGGTTTTAATAAACCATTTTTTCTTTCATTTTGTGGTGTGACTTCTTTGTAATATCCTGGTTTGTGGTATATAAGAACTAACAGTTTTGATTGATAGCTATTATTTTGCACTGATAATCTATAATTAGTCACCTTAGTAACAACAACAAGTTTTTTTTCTTCACAGAGATACTATATTTTCTAATGTTTTCAGTTCTTAATTACAAAACCAAAAACTGTTTGGCTGCCTGAGTTTTTCTACCACTTCTTATGTGGCTAATTTGGGGCAATCAACAAAGCAAAATAAGTCCTTTTCTGTACCATGGAGGATACCCTTGGAAAAGATGTGGATAGGCCTAGCTCTAGAGGAAATAGCGTTGCAGCAAAAAAACCCCAAACAACCAAAAAATCCACCACACAGTAGAAAGGGCTTGAAGAGGCCACCTAGTTCATCCTCTCCTATTTGCAGAGTGATGGCCTGCCCAGTAATTCCCCATTTGTGTTTGTGCACGAGGTTTCTCCTGTGCCAATGCCTTTCCCTAACGGGCATTGGCACTTTGTGCCCATACTTGGCAAGTGTCGCGCTGAGGGGAAGACCAGGGAGCAGAGGAAGAAGAGCTGGGTAGTTTAGCAGAGGAAGAAGAGCTGGGTAGTTTATTTGCTTGCAAGGATTCTTTAAGTCATCCTTTTTAATTCAATAATTTCAACTTTGGAGAGATTTCTCTCTCCTGAGCCAGTTCAAGACAGCAGACATAACAGCACTTCAGCTCTGTAGCTGGCCAAATGCAAGCACACTTCAAGATAAGGGCAATTTTACAGTCCTGCTTCATTTATCAAACCTGACATGTACTGCACATTATGATTTCCATGTAATGGTTTGACTGTAAATTTACCCTCAGCAAGATCCTTTTATATGCATTCAAACTAATTTACCTCTCACTGATCGAGTTCTAACTTGTAATTTGCTTAAATGCAGAGCCTAAATTGACTAAATCAAATGCATTTGCGCAAACTCAATAAACAGAACCATTACCCACTGAAATAAGCCAGTCTCCTCAGAGCATCAAATGCTTCCTTACCGTGGAAGAGTTGGCTCAGGAGCCAAACACCACTCCAGCTAATGACCATGTTTCTCTCTCTATTTCATTAGCCAGTCTGAGGCCTCTAATGTTTTTTTTCCTCCTCTAAACGGAAGTGCAAGAAGCATATCTAGCTTTATCAAGTCATGCAACCAAAGCAACTAAAGCTCATTTTCCAGTGTAATGAAAAGGAACTAGTGGAGAAAAATACATTTGAGTATCGCTGTTAATGCATATATTAGCTAAGCCATAGCCATTCTTAAAGATCTCAACCACCTAGCACACTGTATCCATTTACAGAGAAGGTCATAAAATTATTGGAGCACTGTGTCCGTACATGTTTTTTACAGCAGTGCAAATATGGTTGAGTCATACTGATCTGCCTCCAATTCGGTGCTTAGAAAGGGACATCGATTTGCAATTCCAAAGTAGCCATTTAAAAACTAACACACTGCTGTCAGTCAAGAAAGCATTCAGCCTCTTAATGAAGGATGCTCAAACCAAGATCCACCCAAAAGGGATGGAAAACTTATCAACTGCTCTGCAACCTACCCCAAGTATTTCACTAGTGCAAATCTACTTCAGTGGCTTTGTAATTTAAACATAATGGTGGCGATAACAACAGAAGCCAGCATCTAGTACTTTACACCAGCTTAAGAAAACCTGTGTTGGATTAAAAGTATGTAAAGCTCCATGGTTATTGAAAATAATATCTGAATGGCACGTGGTACACCACACATACCAGTAATGGTTCTAATATGCAGAATTATTGCTGCAAGGCAGTACTGCTACACTAAGTATTCTCACTAGAAGTTAATACCATGGGTACCCCTTCAAGTTATGACACAAGGCGGGTTAAGTTCTTTTTTAGTTAAAGTTCAAACTTCAAGTATCTAGTTGCCATGAAGGAAAAAAATGTGTTACCAAAATTAATAAGACAATGCAAACATTTTTTGTTGATATGTATAAAATAAATATATAACCAGAACTGAAAGTCTTAAAACAGCAGACTAATTTTTGTGGACAACTCCCAAGTTTTTAATACAAACTATTAATAAAATATAGCATTTATGAAATACTTATCTTTAAGATGTTTTAGGAATATTAACTCATCCATTTTTCTATTAATAATCAACAGTCATAATTTGGGCTTACTACAAGCAGCATGCTTATGGCAAACTCATAAAAGCCAGAAAATGAAGTTATCCAGTGCAATAACTACACCATCCTATTTTATCTGTCTCTCCTTTGAAACTTCTGCCTTCAGTTCCCTTTATGCTAATTTCCGTCAAAAATCAGTAAGACTCTGTTGTGGTTTTTAAGATAACATGTTCAAGAACTATATACAGATCTACCAAAGACAGATTTTCCTCAGACATGTCTGAGGAGCTCTGTTGCAGCTTCATATAAATTGGCCCTGCACAGCAATAGCAATAATAAAGGAAGAGTGTCCTGTGACTGAAAAATAATTCTGCACTGCATGGGGTCTTGCCTCTCCCCACTGCAGGTGACAAGCACATGAAGGGTTTAAGAATTATCAGTGCTTTACAACAACTTTTACTTTTTAAATATTTCTATTAAGGATTAATGGTGGTTGATGCTAAACATGGGGAACTGCAGGTTTGTAGGATGACTGCCAGCAGAGAACACGTTACAGCACGCTCTTAGCAACAACACCAGCAATCCAGTGCAAATTCTTCCTTGGTCGTAGAAAAAGCTGCCTAAAGGCAATGCTGCTTATAAAGATTTTTTAATGTGGCCAATGTTTTCTGTGGCAGGTCCTTACTCAACAACTGAGATTAAAAAAGGGACACTGGAAAGGCAAGCAGGCGAGGGAACAGGACACAGAGCAGGAGGCAACACTGAATGGTAGCAGAGAAAAATTTAAGAAAGCATTTCCTCAGACAGCAGCCACCATGGGAATTCTGCTTGCTGGGCTGAAATTGTAGATATCTAAACCACTAAAATTAGGACCTTTGAACACATCTTCTTTTTTAATGTGCTTGCTGAGTTTGCAATTAAGATTTGCTATGTCTTCCTTGCCTAAAAAAGGCACACAAATACAGATGCAACAGGCTATTCAGCAAGGTTCTTCCCTGTTAAATGAGGGAGAACAGGATCTCCAGATACTGTGAATGAATTAAGTTCCTTGGTCTGAGTCTTGATATTTTAAAATGTCTGTTGCAGTTGTTATCCCGCAACGTCCCGTCCGGTCGAGGAGGCACAGAGACAAACACACACCCCGTCTCTGGGCCAATGAGCACTGACACCAATATGAGGATGCTGCAAATGGCGTTTAATGCTGTGCGACACAGTACTATATAGTGTGGGTTCACTATGTCACTTCCACCTGCTTACATCACAGGCTAAGTGCTATTGGCTACTAGCAGAGAGAGAGGGGGGTGTCTTACCTTTCCGTACAGCCCGATATCTTCCGGCCGCCAGACCCTATCTTACTACAAATGTCTAAAGATTTTTTTATAAAATGTACTACTTTTCTGAGTACATTTCTGAGTACAGTATACTGAGCACTCCCCTTATCTTTCATCATCTTTATGCAGAAATTATAGGCCAGTAAGTAGTATACTGGAATACAGGTACTGGAATATATCCAGGATTAATCACATCTTTCACAGCCCCCAGCCTAAAAGACTTTCAGTTCTGGGTTTATTCCAGTTACAATTAGGATAGTTTGGGCACTAAGGGAAATTCATGTATGAATTTGCTGTATCCAGAGGAAATGCGTGATGCAAAGAACCAGTAAAGCTATAAAGAAAGCCACAGCAGTGTTACTGCTTTAATTCCAGTGCAGACAGAGGTTTATCAAAACCCATCAGCAGTTGTTCCATCCTTTATGGAAAACTTCTTCTCCTCTCCAAAAACAACTCACCTGGAGCTCAAGGGGTGCCATAGATCTAGAAAGCAAAAATGAGCTGTAGTGGTCTAATCATTTTCTTTTCTCCTCAAGAGTATATTCCACTGGCATTACCTTGCCTACTGGCCACTAAAGAAAATGCTGTGTGATCTACGACTGCCCTGCAAAGCTGGAAGTCACTAATGGTGCATCAGCTCCAGCCATGACACATAGAGACAGCAGTGAACAGCACAGAGAGGTCTCAGTGTGGACTACACAGACTCAGCTGTGACCCCTACACACACAGCATGCACGTTACCAGTTACTGCCGCCATTAGTACCAGATTAGATGCAGCCCAGGTCCATCTCCAAAAACCACCGTCTCTAGAGATGGTGTAGCCAGAGATTTTTGGGGGGTTGCTAATATGGGGGATGCTGTGTATCATTTCTCCTTCTTGGACCACTGCCAGCATTGCGATGAGCACACTGTCATCAGCTGCACAAGTTCTTCAAGCACATGGACAACTCATAACAATCTAACTTTATAATGCACAGAGATTAAATATAATTTCATGTTCCCCTCTCCAATTGTGGGAAGACAGTCGTTAACCAAGTGTCCCTAAAGAAGGCCTACATACACTGCAAACCCTCTTATGCTTGCACAGTATGGAGTGATGTCAGCTTAAAAAACAATATGAATTAAATCCAATTCAGCCCCTCTCTTCTCCCATGCTCCTTCCCTCAAAAGCAGACATCCTTGTCTACAGCAATGAACAAGAACTTATTTAGCAAAGGTGCATGTTCTTCATTTTTCACATCAGTTTGACATATACATATTGTCAGTCTGTCTCTTGCTGATCTGCTTAGAGGTAGTTCTGTTTCAAACTAATAAACAGAATAAATATTCATCACTCACTCTCTTGCCTTGAAGCCCATTTAATGCAACTGGAGAAACAAGTGCGTGGAAGAGTCAACCACTGTAGCAATATAGATAAAATCATTCTCCTCATGGGTAATAGTCAATTGCATTAAGGAACTGGTGTTTTTTTAGTTGGTTTCTTTCACTATAAGGGAGACAATATTTTGTCATGTTGTCTCTAGACCCAATTTGAACAAGCTGATGGAGAACTACTGTCCCTTCAAGGCAATGATGTAATTAGAGGAAACACTGTAGAATCAGAAGAGGCAAATATATTTGAGGTAATTCACTGGGAGAAAGACTCCAGTCAGCAGCAACCATTTCATTACTGCATTTCTAAATTGTTTTCTTTCAGTTCACTACCAGACACTCTATTCAATCCCTCAATTTCATTCCAAGAGCTTGTTTAAAGCAACGTCAGCTGACAAAGGCATAAGTATGGTACAAACAGCACATGTTAAGATTGTCACAGCGTTTCTTTCTCGGGAAGCATCAGAAACCAGATTAGGACTGAACTGTGCTGCTGGGCACAGCATGGGGGAGCATCTTCCCCTCCTGCAAGAAGTGCAGTCTGGTTTCTTCCTCCCCTGACAGCTGTTGCTAGACCATTCTCCTCTTCTTAATTGCTAAAGAAAGAAAGTAAAATACTGTTTCGCCCTTTCAGAAGGAGGGGAAGAAGGGCAAAGGGTCCTTCCATTGACCTGCCCTCTAGAGAGCCTCTACCAGTGCCACCACTGGCACAGTCTTGTCATTCCCCTCAGCCAGGGACCCCAGGTAAGTCTCCTGGGTTGCTCACCTGGAAAGCTGTTCTCTTTCGGTGTGAACTGGAGGGAGATAAAGGTTATAGAGTGGATTGACATTCTGGGTACATTAACCTCCTTTATTCCCTCATGATATGGGGGAGATTTGTCTTCCAGGATCAAAATGATATTTCCACTTTCTGTCACTGAAGAAACACAACAAAATCTACTGGTTTATTCAGGGATCCAAGAGTACGTAAAGTTTTTCATAAGCAACTGAAGACTATGACTATCTCTAGATGCCCAGCTTGGGGGACAGCAACAAGTGCTGATTAATAAAAAGCAAACAAATGAGCCACACAAACTCTCCTGAGTGCTGCTACCCTGAAAAACTAAGTCCTCCCTAGGTGCTCCGTTTTGGGAAACAAGTCATCCAACTGTAATCACCACTCACATTTTGCAAATTCAGCCGCAGTGTGAAAGATGGATTTGCTTGCTATATAACCCCACAGTAAGGTCCCTCCCTTCATTTTCCTGACATAAATTTCTGTGTATGTCAGTTTGCATTAGTATCATCATATTAACTATCTTTCTCCAATATTTCTGCAGACTACCAAAATATACTCATAAGTCCAGTAGAAGGGCTACTTAGAACCAAGTAAATAATAATGGAAAATAATAGACTATTTTCTGGATGATATAAGTGCAGGAGTGAAAATTTGGAACAATTCATTTGTCCTCACATGCAGTTATTTTAGTTTAAAAATAAGTAAATTATTTTCAAAAGAGGAAGACTGTTGTTCTGCTGTAATAGGTAGTAACAAACAGTGGCTTTTTTGCTGCTGCTACTAGAAAAAAATATACATGCATTTAAAAAAAAAGTGAGATCCATCTTTCAATGGCAGAAAACAAACAAGCAAATACATCTGTAAACAATATCTTCTCAATGCTTCTCTTTTATATTTTAAATATTTTTTTTAAATTACTGAGCAAGTGAAAATAGCTTTCTTGTTAATAAATTGCAAACTTCATTTGAATGGTGGCCAGAAGACAAAACTTCACATCATCTTACATTGCAAGTGCATAAACTAACTGTGGAGAGAGTTGCTATCTCGTAACAGGGAGACAAGACAAACACTACATAAGAAAATTTATAGTGGGTCAGACATTACCAAAACAAAACTCACTTCAATATAGCTTACATTTCTAGCTATAGAAACAGCTATATGACAGATGAAGAAGGACAGGAACAATTTTGTAGAGCAAAACATTAAATACTTCAGATGTACAAGTAATTTGATCATACTCGTCTCCAACTGTCTCTCTACCCCATTTTTGGAAACTGTCAGATGCTACTAGAACTCTTTATATATTTGTAGATCACATATTTCATTGCTAAAATAGAATTAACACATAGAACAGCAAACAGGGTTATCTGTCTCACTTCAGTGTTGTAGCATAAACAAAGTAGAAATTATTATTAATTTCTCCATGGATCCATACCCACAGAGACTAGCAGGATAGTATCAACTACATCGAGAAGAAAAGACAAGCAATTTGAATGCTGCAGAGCCTCCTCAATGGCTTTGGCTTACAGTATACTTTTAAATCTAAGGAATTCCACTTAATATAATATCAGAAACATCCTTTACTGACCTTCCTTCTTTAAGAAGTTTCACGATCGATTTTCAGCCTGGTGCTCAGTGGCATCAGGTGAGAACCCCTGTATTAACAAAAAAATTGAACTATACATCTGCTATGTTCCCTGCTGCAAGTCAGGGCATCTCAGATGAGGAATTAAAGGCTAGCACAGCTTTCATGTCTTTAAAGAAATGACAAATCCTTATGTGAAGGAGTTCTAAATACTTGAATAGATTTTTTTTTTTCTTACCTCCTCACCTTTTTTTTTTCCTAAGAAGTTGAAAGAATCATGAAAGATGCAGAGTTGTCAGACATTGGTGAATATTGCACTCATGAGGGAAATTTTAAAAGCCTGAATAAATGTAACACTCCGACTCTTTTGTATTCATTTCTGAGCTGATGTCTGGGAATCTTTGCAAAAGGAAGTTTTTTATCTCAGCCTGCATCTCAGCTCTTTTTCATAACCAGAAAGCTGTAACTCAACCCAGTCTGAAGTGCAATTGCAGCAAGACCATGTTACTAGTAGAAAGGGTTATTGTGGGGGCATCCTCTATGTTATGGCTGCTTGATCCAGTCTAATAATGAAGACCTGGAAAGTGTTACTAACATGCCACAAAGCACTATACAGTTCGCATTTCATACATCTCCCTTTTTTCATGCATATACATGCATAAGCAAGAACAGACTGATTATGTTATTTCAAGATATTTTTTATTATTGGAGAGCATTAATGATTTTCCCTTCTCAGACATTATGATGTATAACAGTGTTCCTCTGTTGGGGTGGCGGGGAGCACAATGTGTTCCCCTAAACTGCAAGTGCTACAATGTGCTGAGGAATAGATCCCCATCTCTACCACAACCTTAGGAGTTTGGTAGTTCGGAATGCCTCCACTGGCCCTCTCCAACCCCTCTGAGGCACACAGCTCAGGAGCCCTACAAGGACTGTGTAACTAGGTCACATTGCTCTGAAGGATCTATGAACTCAGCTTAGCTCTCAACTTTCCCCTGACCCCATTGCCAATATACTTCATAATTTCTACCAACCCCTCTCACTTCTTGGACTGTGAGGCTTCAGCAGCCCATTAGAATATGGGAATTACCACTTTCAGTCAGGCTCTATCTACCCCAACAGTGTTCAGAGAGCAGCCACAGACATATCAACAATATGTTAGGTTTAAGGACACTGTAAAAACCTCGTAAGTGACTCACGGGCCCCCATGGATGACTCAACTCAGCTGTATCTCTGACAACTACACAATGGCTCATACCCACTGAACAAGCAGAAGGAGCTCTCTTGTGAAGCTTCAACATAGCACTTATAGCAGACTCTTCCACAGACTGCTCTCGCCTCACACTTTTTCCTAAGCTATGGAAGTTTTGTATAGAAGGTCTCCATCTTCCAGAAAAAGAATTATTCCCATTGGGGAACACACATAACCCATGAAAGGTTATGAACTCAAAAGAAAACATCTACCCACCTTTCCGAGATGTTTTCACAACTCCCAAAGCTTTTATCCCAAAACACTTCTTTGTGGGTTCTGCCAGCCTGCTGCACCTCACATGCCTGTGAAGCTCAGAGGGAACAAGGAGGACACCTTCCCACCAGAACAAACTACACCAGCTTCTAACTTCTACACGTCTCTCTGAAGAGGCGATCTCATTCAGCTCCCACCAAACAAGGTGGTATCAAGCTGCTGTCACTTCCAGGTGAACAAGGTAACATTCAGACTAAGCCATGTAATAAGGCAGTTCAAATTTCTCTTCATTTGCTGCCCCATCAGTGCCTTTTTATTTATATAGATATTCAATTTCAGATTTCGATAGAGATTGGTTTGACAGTGTTCAGTTTCACTGAATGCTCCCTTCTGCCCATGCTGCAAAACAAGGAATAGGGACACTTCATTTTGGATTACATTTCACAGTATGAATCTTTGTCTAAATCTTTTTCTGCCCTACAGAACTGAGATGTAATTTCATTTTCTACAATGCTGAGCAAAGAAAACTAGCAACTCATTCTGCCATTCAGGCTACTCAAAGTGCACACCTCTGGACTGCAGGGTAGAATTGATATTTGATCAATACAGGTGGATGGTTTGCTTTTTATTTGCTTTTAATAGATTTTGTTAGAATGTGAAAACCAAACATCAAAGCATAGCTTTAGAGATAAGGGCACAGACCTTTTGAAAAAGTAACCATTTAGAAATGTGCTCATGTGTCTCTTTGGAAACTGCTTGACCAGTTAGTTGCCTCCAGCTTCCAAACACACTCCAATATGATACAAAAAGGAAGTATTTTCCAAATGCCAACTATAAAAGCAAATTAATATAAAGTTTAAATTTTCTTGTCAAAATGATTAGCAAATTACGCCAAATAATTTGCTAAATGCAAGGAGGAGAAAGAAAGAAAAAAAAAGGTGCTAATTGCTGTTAAGTTCATTGCTGTAAAAAGTAATTAACTGACTACTTGCCAACCAGTCTCTCACTATCATTGTTTAATGAGCAGGTGGGATCATGCTCTTGGTAGGGAAAATGGGGATGGAGCGCACACTCAGAAACAAGTTTCCAGTGTAACACATCTGGCATAAGGAAGGTAGCACACAGTATACTAAATTCTTAAGAAAATCTGGCCCATAAAAGTTAGAACTGGCCCTTCTGTTCCTTAATAAACTTCAATGAGACCCTGGAGACAATCAGGTTGATAATTCTGCTCACTTCACATTTTCTCTTCTTCTGATATAAGACTAATCAACTTCTGGTTTTTTTTCAAAGGCAGCTAGCTACACTCTGAGGACAGTCTGAAGGGCAATAACAACAATCTGTTCCCAGGGGAAGCGACACAAGGAAATGCTGTATTAGGGTAAATTTGCAGGGACCTCTACTTTAGAAATAGATTTAATAATTTTCTCTGAACATTGCATCAAATTGCCCTCAGTCTTCTGAAATTGCTGCACATTTCCAGATAAAAAAAGATTTCTACACTAAACATAAGGGTAAAAATAGGGCTCTGTATTGAAGACCTGGCCATTACCATAACTTCTGAGATTATTACCTGTACCCAACACTAAAAACCACTTTTTCCTTGTTCTCACACTCCCTTGCCAGAAGGTAGACAGGAGGTGCATTGATAAGGGACCAATTAAACTAAATTAAGCCAAAAGCAGATAAAAGCAGCTCTGAAACGTGGTGAGCAAAGGCATTCCTTTTTTTTCCTGACACCATAAATACTTAAAAGTGATACAAAAGGTCAGAGAAGAAATAAATTAATAGCTCAAGAAAAGATCATTTGTACCTATGCTGTTTCATTTAGAAATGAATGGCACTTGTGGGAAGTGTGACACAGATGAAGAGGGATTTGAGAAAGACTGGGTAATTACAGCAGTCTTTAGAATTTCTAAGCAGGTCTTTGGATGATCATTTAGGAGAATGAAGAGACAAAACTAAAGGCACAGGACTGTTTGCGGTTAGCAGCCTCTGTGAGCCTGAATATACTGAGTGTCTGCAGAAGCTTAACTCTGGAGTTACAATGAAGAAGACCTCTTCACATGGTGTGGCTGCCTTCAAGGTCACTGGGATGCGGGAACAGCATGGATGGACTGGAGGATGACAAAAGGGTGGAAGAAGAAAGAGAGAAAACAGAATCTGTTGGGAAAGAAAATAAACCTTTTCTGAACGGGGCGGGGGACACAAAGGAATACTACATTGGGATTCAAACAGTTCAAGAAGGGAAAATGTTGCATTTATCAAGATTTTTTTTTTTTTTAGTAGTAAGTAACAATCAAATTGTCACAAACCAAAGAAGCAGTGTCAGAGCAAAACCATTACAAGAATGCCAACAGTCCAACAAGACATAGCGGGGCAGGAGGGGCAAAAAAATAAACTACCTTGCTAACCATTAAGCACAGGAAGTACAAAATGCTATCTAGAGAGCACAGCTCCTTCCGCCTTGGTTTACCAAAGCATACCTTGACACAAACTGTCGGGTTGCTATGGTGTCAGAGCCCCAGACACCTTTTCTTTACCTGAATTCCATGAGAGAATTGATGTGCTTTTGTGAAGGGGGACCTACTACAGCAAGGAGTCCAACAGAGACTGGCTGCAAAGCTTAAAAGAAAAATATTTAAAAGGTAAAGAAAAGCTGAGCTGCCCACAGGTGGCAATCATATCCTTTGAGTAGCACACTACAGGGAAGGTGTTAAGAGAATAGAAGTCTTAGAGCTGCATTGACATGGTTGAAGCAAAATTTACATATATATATATTTATTAATGCAGCATTCAAAGGTAAACTCCACAGGGATTTGGACACTTTTTAACTCCCTTTACTGTGTACTACACAGTGTAACAGTGACACTGCTGATCCTACAAACAATATTCAAAATGCTAATCATGGCAGAAGCCTCAAAACACACACCCTGTACACTGCAGAAGGGAGAAGTCAATAATAATAACAACCATTCTACAAGGACGCCAGGGCTCTGCTGAGGCTAAGCGAGACATGAAGCGTGGCTCCAGGCCAAACCTACAGTGACAGCATCAGCAACTTCCCTGGTTCAACTTGTCCAAGACCAAAGAATTCAGATAAGCAGCAGCTTGTGTGCCATGACAGCTCTATGCCTGTCCAGGTGCTAGAAACTGACAGAGTCCACCTGAGGTGTTCAGAGACTTCAGCTAAATGATAACAACAATACATGAAGTCACCACTACTGCAGCCCCACTGATCACAAATAAGTGGTGAAGGAAAGGAAGAAGAAACTGAATAGATCTGCTGGTACAGATCAGCTGGACATCACATAAAACAAAATGCTGATGGAAGTCGATCCAGACACAAGAGGTTTCCCAGACATCTGCATGACTGTCACACATATCATTGTCTGCCCTGTGGCCAAGTGATGTGCATACAGACAAAAAAACTCCATCTCTTTGACCAAGATGAGAGGAACTTGGGGACAGAGAGATGCACTGATGGCACTGTTAATGATCCTTGTGCTTTTCTTTCTCCAGGCTGGAGATGATGTAGCAAGAAGTCTCATGGTGGGAGATCACAAAGTTAATGAAAACAAAAGTGATTCCTTAAATGAGGTCAGGACAGTGATCCTAGTTGCTAGGAGAGAGGCAGGCCATAGTGTGAACTATCAGTGAAACCACTCATACCTCTGATGTTAGGGATCCCTGGGGACTGGCTGGCCTAATGGGTTAAAAACAGCTGACCTTGCGAGCTATGAAGAAAGATATGAGGGGAGCAGATCTGTTTTTATGGTCTGCCTGCACAATAGAGTAGACAACTATGTAGGAAGTTAAAGGCCACAACATCAGTAGTGGTGTTCTCTGAAATGCTCTTACCATTGCAGTGGTGCAGAAGTGGTAAAGAAGCTGTGGAACCTGTGGCATCTGAGGAAATTTTTAGAACAGAAGGAAGAGAGGAAATTTGTACAAAAAAATATATCCTTCACCTAATCCAATACAGAACCATGTTGCTACAACTTTTACAGTTAGAGAAGAATTTTAAATCAAAGGCAGATGCGAAGAGCACACTGTTCAGGAATACGTCACCTGCAGAAAGGCTCCAGAATTCCAAATAAAGGCAAGTGAAAGAGTGAAGCAGAAGAGTGCCATTTAACAGGAGACAGAACAAATTAAAAATTAAAGATACTTAAAAGTCTTAACATATATATATATATATATACACACACACATACACATACACACACACACATAAATTTGATTCAGAATATTACTGTGACAGGTATATCAAACATCTGGGGGTAGGGACTGATAGGCTGGAGAACAGTAATAGATACAAAGGAGTGAGACATGCATGTGCAGAGAAATAACAGATTGCCTATGAGAAACAGATTTCCAATGGACTCAAGCTCTAGGCAGAGATAAGAAGAATGTGGTACAAGGAACCAACCATAAACACAACAGCTGGGGCAACATACTGAAAGAGACTCAGTGATCAGAGAGGCTGCAAGCTGAACAATGAAAGATGCCAACTATCCCTATATAGGGTGCATATGTGCTGTATAAGATATGAAACTACACATTTAAACACGAATAATTGCCTCATAGAACAACTATTCAGGATATGCACAAGAGGCAAAGCAATTCCTGACTTGGTTCTGAGGAAAGGGCAGCATCTGGTTCCAAACCCTGCAGAGATTCATTCTGCCATACCCCGAACATACCAAACTGCAGAAAAAGCAACAGTACCTTCCCCTGTCTCACACAATTGCATCTTCTTCAAGTGACACAATTTCTTTTAAAAAAAAGCTATTTAAAAAACCCCCCAAAAAACCAAAACACCCAAAGATATAAGCCAACAGTTAAAGTGCTTGCAAGTGGCAAAAACACTACAGCGGAGGCTCACTGAATTTATATTTAACCATTCTGCTATTTAATCGCTCTACCAAAAGGCAAGGTGAAAGCACTGGGCATAAATTGCCTAGATGTGAGGAAAAAACAAAACAAAACAAAACAGAAAAAACCCCAAAAGAAACACACACACACAGTCGTATTTTATGTAAGATTATAGTGAGCAGGCCAAAAAAAAAAACCAAACCAAGAAAACCCCCCCAAAACAACATCTTAAGGAACAGTTTGTTAAAAGGCCATAAAACCAGTTACTCTCTTCTCAGGAGTAAGAGGTCTGACAGAAATTTTTATGATCAATAATTAATGTGTAGATGGATTGATCAAAGAAGAACACAACAGAAAAACTAAATGAATTTTCTGCATCTATATTACCTCTTCGGGATTTACAGGAGTGACTCTGGAAGAACTGTCTCAAATTGAATTTCAGTAAAAAGTTGTAACACAAACAGAGAAAATTAACACTGGCTAGTTACCAGCACCAGATGGTCTTCAACCACCAATTAAACAGAACCTGAAGTATGACACAGCTGAATTGTTAACGGTACTAATCCATTACTGACGATAACACAGTTCTTTTATAAAGTCAGGACTCATTAATGTATTGGAGTTTTTGAGGAACTTCATAAGCATGTGGATAAGGAAGACTGCAAAAATAAAAACAGTCATCAAAAGTCTTAATTAAGAAGTTAAGTCGTCATTGGAGGAAAAAAAATAAAAGATGCTTGCATGCATAAACAAGTTTAAAAGATGAGAAAGAAAAGGTAGAAATGCACAGTCTTGTTGCAGGAAGGTCACCAGTGTAGCACTCGGGCCCACACTGTTCAATACACACCTGATCTCACGGTGGGGATGAATGAATGAAATGATCACTGGAACAGGCTGCCCAGGGAGTTTGTGGAGTCTCCTTCTCTGGACACATTCAAGACCCGCCAGGACACCTTCCTGGGTGATGTCATTTAGGTTCCTGCTCCAGCAGAGGGATTGGACTAGATGATCTTTTAAGGTCCCTTCCAATCCCTAATATTCTGTGATAAGGTTGGTTGTGGATATTGAATTATTGAACATTTTAAAGAAACAAACTGCAGAGGGCTCCAAGCAGACCTTGTGACACTGGTGACATCATGACTGGTGAAAAAATGACAGAATTAAATTCAGTGTTAAGTACGAAGCAACAAATAAAAGTCTCAAACTGCATTCACAGCGGCTGAATCTGAACCATCAGCTATGCCTTCTGAGGGAGGTTACACAGACTAATATTATTTCTGGCCCTTTCTTCTGTGCATGCTGTAGGTGGAGCACAGTGGCACAGACTAAAACATCACACAGGGCAGACCTTTACCTTTTGTTTCTGTCTCACTAACTGCTGAAATATTTCTAAAGGGTTTTATAAAAGAGTGGGAGGGCTAAAATTACCTAAAGTAAAGGTAGAAACAAATGAAGAATAGCCACTGCAATCAGTATTGCCCACACTCAGCATTTCTTAATAGAATCTTTAGGAAATTATTTTGTAACCTTAAGGACATCTCACCAGTACATAGAGTTGTGAGACAACACCTAATAGACAGACCTGGGATACCAGTCCTGCCATAATCAGCATACCTAATTATACAGTTTAGTTGTACTGTTTATGTGTTAATTTAGTTTTGCTTAGAACAAAATAAGTGGTTTTAGAATTTACTGTGCCACAGCCACAGGTGTCTTGGCAGAAAAAAATAAAAATACTTCTTTACTAGCTTTACCAACAGTCTGTCACTGGCTTAGCAAGTACTCTTATAATGATCCAAAGAGATTTGATATAAGCAACTTAGAAATTCTTTGGAAAAAAAATGAAGAGCATAGTAGTGTAATGATGTGTATTCTATACATACCCCAAAACACCCACATTGTGGGAATACAGAAAAATTATTCTAATTGTGGTGTTTTCATCACAATTTTCACCTATCTGAACTCCTAGCCATGTCAGAATTGTCTGTTCTCTCATTGCTAAACTCCATGAGAAGAACAATTTTTTTTTTCTTTTTTTTTTTTTTGGTTCACAATGGCTCATTAAAAGCACCAGCAGATATTTTTGTCAGGACTCCAAGACTGCACAGTAATGTTTCACCCTTACCATATCCCATAAAATGCTGCTTATCTCCAGATCAAGTGTTTTAAACAAAAACAGCATCCCAGGTGGATGTTACCTGTCTACATCCTAGATTTTACAGTCACAGAAGCAAAACACTGTACTGAGTAAGCATGAGACCAATGCAGAGACAGAGGTAGGCTGGGATACTGAGATGGCCACCTCAGCTCTGTCTTTCACAGAAATGCAAAGCCCCACAAGGAGAGCCTCAACACCATTTCACCTACTCAGGCTCTTGTTCGTGTTGAAAGAAACCCGCTTCCTGCAAGCTGAACCAGATTTATTAAAAAAGACCACTTCTGGCAGACTGTAGCAAAGGATGAGCATCCAGAACAAGGGCTTGGGAGCTCATTCACCTTCTAACATACAGAGCACCATGTGGGAAAGTAGCAGAATATAATTAAGACAACTAAATTAGGTTAGACATATTAAATTTCAGGCTAATACAAAATCAGAAGGCAAAATTTACATCAAACAACTCTTTTCAGATTAGAAGAAAAAGTGAATATGCAAGAAACCACTTCACAGTTGCTAATCCAATGCAGCCCAGGGTTTGGAACATTTCAAGGATCAAACATCTCCAAGCAATTATGTGTTCTCTCATTTATTCCGGGTCATTTGGAGCGAGTCGTACATCTGCAAGTTGATAACCTGCAAGGGACACTCCAGTAACTCACGCAAGCTTGTGATGTTTTGCTCTGCCAAGCTTTCTGTCCTTGCAGTGTCACTGTGTCCAGACAACTGGACACTGAAGTTGTACCTGACTGATGTGCCATCTCAGAGAAACGAGTTACGTTCTGCACAACTATCAGCAGGTGTGAGAAAAATACTTGAATACATGAATTTAGGAAGTCGAAGAGGTCTCAGTGCAGCTGACAGGATGGATGGCATGAAAGCAGACAGGAAGACAAAATGGACCGCTAGCACAGACCAGATGCAGACGGTGAGAGTACTGTCTGATATAGATGCTTACAGCGCTGTTCTCCCTCCCGACACGGCGCGGCACCGCCACCTGCCGCCGCCCCGGCAGCCGCCGCAGAACGAACGGGCAAAGGGAGGAAGCGAAGAAGGGAGGAGGAAGCGAAGAAAAGAGGAAGCAAAGAAGAGCA
The DNA here is from genome assembly GCF_000700745.2 of Antrostomus carolinensis. NCBI lineage: Eukaryota > Metazoa > Chordata > Aves > Caprimulgiformes > Caprimulgidae > Antrostomus > Antrostomus carolinensis. The sequence goes on along the minus strand of NW_010336807.1, from coordinate 72,112 downwards.
GAAGCGAAGAAAGGAGGAGGAAGCAAAGGGAGGAGGAAGCGAAGAAAGGAGGAGAAAGTGAAGAAAGGAGGAGGAAGCGAAGAAGAGCAGAAGCGAAGAAGGGAGGAGGAAGCAAAGGGAGGAGGAAGCGAAGAAGGGAGGAGGAAGCGAAGAAGGGAGGAGGAAGCGAAGAAGGGAGGAGGAAGCGAAGAAGGGAGGAGGAAGCAAAGAAGGGAGGAGGAAGCAAAGAAGGGAGGAGGAAGCAAAGAAGGGAGGAGGAAGCAAAGAAGGGAGGAAGTAAAGAAGGGAGGAAGCAAAGGGAGGAACTGTAGCTGCGGCAGGGACAGTGGTGTCAGGCCACCATGGCCTGGCTGCCCATGCTACCCCACGTGGATTCCACACACAGAGGGCAGCTTTCTAGGACGGCAATAAAGACGTGTGTGCTGTAGGACTGACACTCCGCTCCTCCCAAACGGGCCATGAATTACACCGGGCAGCAAACACACGTTCACGCAATAACCAGGCAGCAGCAGTTTCACCCCTCTGAAGATACAAGAAATCCCATGGGAAACACACGCGCAACTGACTGGCCTGCAGGACCTGATCTAGCGAAGTAGCATGTGATAAAGGCTGAGTTCATGCTGTCATCTTCCCTTTGATCAAAGCACTCACACTGCCTCGTCTCCCTGCCAATTGCCTAGTTTTATAAAGCTCAGAGAAACTTAATTATTTTTGAGACATTCCCTCCCCCCACTCCATTTGCCAAAAATGACTGAGTCTGCCAACAGACTCAAAAGTAATTAGGTGAAGACGCACAGGCAGCGGGATTACCCCTGACACCTTTCCTTTGGAAACCAGGCTAAAAACCACAGTATTGTATTTATTAAAACAGACTCCTGAAATGTGATTTGTGATTGCCATACTTTTGTTATTAGCAATAAAGTAGATTTTAAAAACAATTTTTGGAGGATTATAATTGGTTTCCATAAATCAGATTGATTTCACCCCTTCTAGCTGCAGGCAAGCCATTTATGAACACTTTTCTCATTTGTTAATGGGATGATAAGTACTTACCTGCCTCAGATGTGGTCTGTGTGCAAACACAAACAGTGGTTTGAAGATCACATAAGCATTGCTCTACACAAAAAACAATTATTATAAATATTGTTGTAAGACTGGTGCATACACATTTTATTATTTTTGAATGGCTGCAACCTTTTAAAAATAGAAACACAATAGAGGTCTAATCTTCAGATATATTTAGGTGTGACAAAGAGGAAATAATTCATTTAGCAAGTCTTTCATCAAGTTATTTTTCTGCTGCAATTTGATTCTTAATCCTGAGTAAAAGAGCATATTTTATTGGACAGTTCCATTGCTTTCAAGAGGAATATCTAACAAAGGAAAAATGGGCTGGAAAAAGTTTCAAGGAGGCCTCTCTCAAACATTCCCTTCTCTGTCGGTGCTCACTGGATAAAAATACATCTCCTTACCCCTTTAATTCATCTCAGGCATGCCAACGCACACTGAAAGGCCTGAAGGAAACTCAGACAACGCTTCCACCCATCCAAACCCATTCACCTTCCTGCTTCCTAACACTTTTGTAAAACCTCACCAGCACACTCACACACGCCGCGTGTTGACCTGCAATGCTACAACAACCCGCCATGCTGCTGCCTGCTCAGGCAGGGGGCAGGTGGTTGGGATGACAGCTTTCTTCTTAGCACCCGTGGATAGCCAGGGATGGCATGTGCACTTCACGCAAGGTAGGGCAGTACAGGAAGCTACAGAAAATGAGTGCAAACTCCTTGGACTTTGAAGAGGACAGGGAGCACGAGAAAGATGTCAACACTCTACGCAAGCATTGTGGATCCTCTCACCATTCCCCCCTTCCCCTGCAAATATACTCTGGCAGATGATTTTTGAGCACAAAACCATCCTCAGACGCTCCACAACATCCAGGCATTGGTACGAGGGGCTATTGCCTGCTTCCCCACTCCTTCCTTCCCCCCCATCCCAGTCCTGCAGCGCGGGCAGAGCGGCGGGGATGCATCTGGCGTTCTGCCTGCATGGGGTGGCACACTAAGTGTTAAATCAGTTAACCTGTCAGCTGGGGGGGAAAAAACCTGTGGATGTGTTTCCCAAGTCATCAGTCAAACAATGATCAGCTGCCAAATTGCCCCAAATAAGCAGTTGTCTTCTTAATTATAAAAGATTCTTACCAGCTTACCTGGACTTTCCCCATGTGCCCTATTTAATTCTTTAATTATGAGGAATTAAGAGGCAGTATTTTCAATAAATGCTGGGAAGGTTGCTGTTCCCTCACATATATCGAGTAAGTGTTGTATTGGACTTAGATTTAGCTAAGGTGCACTGTGATTACAGCAAAGTTTTAAACTTCTAGCCAGTATTTCCTTTTCCAGCAGGCATTCATGTTGCAAGACTCTTTCTAACTCATCAGTGTCTCTTTTCATACACAAAACTGCAAACTACCTACAAAGATATAAAGTGTGCGATTAAAAATAATCACCATTTACTGTCGATTGTGTACGTTTTACATACAAATATAAGAATTCAAATGAGAAAAGAAGTCAGAAAAAACAACATTTAATTATAAAAGAGCTTTTTAAATTAAAAAAAGATAATGGCACTAAACCAGAAACAAAGTTATTTAAGAGATCATAGCCACAGGGCAGTTGTAATTTTATACTGAAACTGTACAGCTGTTCCTATCATCTGCACTTTGCTCCTGATTAAAATAACATCTAGAGTTCCAGTAACAAGTAATGTTTTACAGAACTGTAATGTATTATGAAAACACACATTATTTTTGTATTACATGAAAAAAAACCTTATATTTATTACATTAGATTCATAAATATTTACCTATGCGTGGTACTGGTTTTCTTCTCTACTCCTCACATTTAAAGAACAGGGAGTGTGGTTTGTTCTGTTAATAAAAGTGTTTGTCTGGCAGGGTTCGCCCATAGTGGCGCGGTGCTATACCACATAGGGGTACCCAACTAGATGGAGCTTCGAGGGCAGTACAGTCACATTAGAACCATTTCCTATGTTATTCATCTTGCTTTTTGAGAATCCTTCAGTGCTTCCTTTCCATATGAAGACAGCCTTCGACTTTAAAAAACAAACAAACAAACAAAAAACTCATTCCCCCAGAATTGTTCGTATGCTGTGGATAACTTATCAGTCGATGTCTAATTTTTCTATGACCTTTCAGAGTACTATTTCATTGCTTATACATAAAATGGAGAGTTCCAGTGGTTACTTTGGGAACAACACAGTCAGGGCCTGTATCCAAAGATCAGCAGAAAGGCCCTTTATTCCTTTAATCAGCCGTGATCATGTGAAAAAATGTAATTCAGTCCCTGATTGTATGCAGAATATTCCCTATGAGGTCAATATAATTCTGTGTGTGCATTGAAAGAAAATATTTCATTCCAAGGATATAATTTCACAGTAGTGATTTCAGGTAGTCAGCACGCAGGTATGAGCACTTAAGCACAGCTGAGCTAGTTTACAAATAAATTGTAAAGTGGTACACAAATTAGTGAGCCCAAAGTGTTGCTGTGGGACTGGGGCTCTGGAGCTCCAGTCTACAGCTCTTTGTGCTGCAACAAACCACGTCAGTCTTTAATTCATTATCAGTGAATTCCATGGGGAGCTTTCAGTCCTTCCTTGCAAAGAGAAGGATTCGCCATAGTTCACTGTTGGACTATTAGTTTTCTAACTGGATTAGACAGCATCTATCAGTGTAAGAGAAATCAGAACTTGATTTCTAGCTTCATCCAGGATAGACCAGATATAAAGCTGATGGTAGACAATATCCAAAAATCCTATGTGAACTCCACAGTAAACCTTTGCACTGATTTTGAGTGAAAGGTTTGGTGGTTTGCTACCTATGAAATTTAGACTACAGTTTCCCTCCACAGTTATTTTATTCTTCCTGAAAGTTTTTATTGTGCTAGTAACTGGCAGGTTTTGGCAGTTTGCAAAATGCAATTTATCAGTGTATGTAACATGGCTGCATATCATTGCTAAAAAACCTAAAGGTCTTTCTAGTGCATGACAGTATTCCAGAAAGGACACTGCCAAGAGTGGTGAGCTTTAAAAATTACTCACCTTGTCATATAGTCTGTTCTTTTTTTCTTTTTTTCTTTTTTTTTTTTTTTTTTTTTTTTTTACAATCTCAAGAATACAATCAACTGGAATAAGAATTTAAAAAACATTTTAAAGATCTAGCAAAAGCTGCATAGAAAGCATTTTCACAGTTGTTTTTAAATAGTTTTCATCAAACTTTACCTAGAAAGTGAACAAAATTAGAACTTCCAAAGACAAAGTATATTGCATTGCAGTTTTTTCCTGTGAATTTCACACTTACTTGGGAAATTCATATGACTGGTTTTAGGTATTTTTAATACTGTACCGTTCAGAAGTGCTGATCAGGATTTGGTTCTCCAGTGTACTAGCACTGTAAAGACCTATATGAACACACACAGATTGTAAATCTCTAATATAAAAGAGGTTAAACATCTGTTTGAAAAATAAATTCTTCTGAAATAAGACCTACCACATGGGAGGTAGATTAGTGCCATTAAAGTGTTTAAGGTACTTATTCTTATTGCAAACATAGGTGGAAAAACTGTGCTATCTTAAAAATTCTGCTGTGAGTAAAACTGAAAATTTACTGGTAATCACTGTTGGGTTTCCATCACTTTTTTTTTTTTTTTTTTAAACTGGATAAGGGTCTATTAATACATATAACACAGTCAAGTGCTGAAAGGACACACTATCCCTTTGAAACATTCACCCTTACAAAGTAAGTCCACAGGCTGTTATTTTGACATTAGTTGTGACCTTAGCTCTGCTTAGATTTTATAACCCACTCAGCATTTGGGTTGAGCTGGTATAGGTCCTTCATGTAGGTTTCATCATCAAGGCAGCGTTCTCCTAGAAACAAAAGAGGGACATGGTCACCTCAGAACCAAAAAAGAAAGGAAACTATTTTCAAAGTTCCTGATGCTGTTTTATTCCATTTAGGTTTTCAAGCCCTCTCTATGGTATTAAACAAAAGGCAACAAAGCTAAAACCTAGAAGTGCTCTTACCTTTGCCATCTGTCTTGAGGAGGAAAGGGGACAAAGGAAGAAGGAAGAGGCTGTGCCACCTCTGTGGCACGTTCTAGGTCAGATTCTCCACACAGACCACACATAGGAGCTCCTCTCTGAGAAGATTTACGAAAAAAGAAGCAATGCCCTAGTGCTCTCATGGTCAAATCCAAACCATTAGGTTCACATTTGCATAGAAGTCCATTAAAGACATTAAAGAAGGTTATTTTCCCCTTCTTAAGTGGAAAGTTTGAGCAAGGTTTGTCCTTGCTAATAAGGTGTTACTCCCTATCCTGCTCCTTTTGGTCAGCAGTTCTGCATAGCACTTGTAATGGTTACCCTCCTAGGAGGGAAAAGCAGTACAGTGTACTTGGTGCACTACAAGAAATTAATTTATGGTGAAAATAGCATAAGCTGATCCAGCAAGACCTGTGTACTCTTCTCATTTCCCCACAGTCAAAGCATTATCTCATGCATTTGCAGCTCTACATCACAGCCCCTCTCCTACTCCACTGTGCAAGTGGTTGGGGTAGACGGCTCATGTGCCAGCCAGACATTTCAAGCACATGTGCTCCTGAAGCAGGAGGTGAGCAGAGGTGTGACACTGTAGCTTGGTTTGTCTCCCAGTTCTCTGGACTCCCTGTGCAGAGCAGGCAAGAACGCAAGACTCCCCGCTCAACCAGGCTCTGTCTCCATCTGCTCCCACTCCATCTGCTCTCCTTGCCAGGTGGAAGCCTGGCCTTTCTTCCAGGAATTTCATCCCAACCTACATGACCTGTACCACCCACACTGCTGAACTAGGCCCTCTTCTCTACACAGTGCAACACGTTCAGGCAGTGAGAGCACCTGGACAGTGGTTTGCCATGTTCATAACCAGACCTGGTCAGGAAGCAATGTCAGAAGTCCCGTTCGGTGATACTCAAAAAACACCTGGAGACTTCAGCAGCTTCATCTGCTAGGGGACAGGATTGCAGCATTGCATATGTTACAATTATGAGCATGAGCATACCATGATCCTGTTGAGTCTTCTCCCTTTTGAAGTCCCTCTACATGAGTCAGTTACATCGGGCAGGAAGAGAATGGCAAAGATCCGGACTGGTTTACTTAAACCTGCACAGCAGGTTAAAGTCAGGGAGTTTCTCTGATCTCAACTGAGAGTATTAATAAGGACTAGTATTTGTAAGGGCCGATTAAAGTTGAAATTGTCTAGAAGTAAACCATTCAGACAGAGGAAACATCTAAGCTTCCTATCCTATTTCATAACAAACCAAAAACATTAAAACAAATCTGCAACTAGCTAAGAGACATACAATTTCTGTCACATGTTTAAAGTGACAATAGGTTGTTCGAGTTTCACTGCAATTCTGTTACAAAAACTTTTTTCTACAATCATTACATCTCTGTACAACAAACAAGATACTCTTTTAAAAAAGGAGATCCCTTTTTTTGGATCACATCTAGGATCACAACCTGCTTTAACAAGCATAGCAAATATATGTACATATTGTATATGCAAGAGAACATATAATAACTTGGCATTCAGCTATCTTAGTAACTTCTTTTTTGTCATCAGACTCAGTACAAACACTGAAACACAACTGTTGTAGGGAATATAGGAAAGTGTTATTTTTAACTTACTTTAAGTATTTTGGTTTAGACACACAAAAAATAATTGACTTAAAATAGTGATTAGGTTAAAAGGAAAAATGCTAGAAGTAGCAATTTACATACAGGACTTAAACTTGCAGAGTACAGAAGTACTGGGCATTCACAGAATTTTATGACTTCAAATAAAGTTTAACAGGTCACAGTTAATAAAAAAGTAAATGTAAATCCAATCCAATATTGTTTTCTAGTTCTCTCTCTCTTTTTGGGGGGGGTTTTTTTTGTGTTTTTTTGCTGAGCATATGAAAAATACTGTGACTAGAAACTGATTTCCGATGCAAAAATACTTTTGCATTCAACAAAGAAAATTTCAGAACTGTATTCAAAATTATCCTTTGGCGTTAACCTTGCTGATCTGCTATTTGCTTTAATCAAGAGGGTCTGGAACACATAGCAGGAGAGACTGTTGGAAAATTTTATCACTAGGTCATGTTTCTCGTTGAGCGTTTTTTTTCCCCAAAGGAACCTGCAAGCAACGCTCAAAGGCAGAGCATGAAGGCCTATAAGTTCACGTATTGTGCCTCAATACAAAGAGATGAGTAAGATGAACTTCAAGCACCTTCCTATGCAACCTTTCTGTACTTCTTCACTGTCCATATGTATCAGGAACACCTGTTACAGCTGCCGTCTTTCTCTGGGAGAGATAATAAGATACTACTAATATGATGATCACACCAACACCTCTCCTTCACTCTCCTCAAGGTTAACTGCCTTCGTGTCAGGGAGAACTAGGGACATGAATAAAAATGCAGCCACAATGAAGCCCATGGACATCGTGCCAAGGAATCCTATTCTAGCAAAAGAAGTTGTTCAGAAGCCATTCTTACCAATATTTCCTCCTATTTCATAAAGAAAGACCTCTTCTTTCTTGAGTGTTTGGACATTTCCACTGTCAGGAACAAAAACACAATGAATAACAATATTGTGAAACAGCTTGTACACCAGCCACTCAAGATGTGTCCAGAAGAAACTACGCTAATTAAGATCAGCAGTTTACCTGTCATAAATCCTTCATGTTTATACTCATTTACTGATACTGTAAGTGAACACGAATACCCCTGCATGCTAGTGCAAACGAATAGTCCTGTAAATGAGCAATACACTATAGAAAATGTAAAATACGATAGATGTGAAGAAACTGTGGGGTTTAGAAAAGAATTGCATTGTTATTAGCAAGTAGCCTAATATTTACCCTCTGATTTTTCTTTCACTGCTGCTGCAAAAATAAGTATTCCCTTCAAACACTTCATAACTGTGAAAAAGCCTTATGTTTGCGTGGAAGAAACCACATTCTTGCTGTTTTTAATTTTGCTGCAACTAAAAGAAGTAAAAAACAGACAGTAGAAGAATGAAGTCCCCATATTACAAAGGGATTCTATTATTCTAACTGCTTAATTGTAATAATATATGCTAAAGCACAGTCAGAAAATAACTTTCTATCAAAAGTGTAAACCTCTAAAAACAGCATTTAGGAAAAAGCAGCTTCTTAATCTCAACTAGTATACCATGCTATTGCTTTAGCATGAATAGTTATACATGATCCACTCGTGTGTTAATTTTTTTTTTCTAAGTCTGTTCTGATTTCTTCCTTTGCTCATATATATATAAAAGTAATGTAAAAATTTGATTAAAACTTTTCCCTTTCGAAATGGATTTGGACGACTGAGATGTAGCTTTCCTTCTAAATCACTGCACATACACAACAATTGCACATAACTATATCCCAATACCTATACTGTTGCTATATATAAATGCATTTTGTTACAAAATATTTTCTTTCTCTTTTCCTCATTCCTTTGTTTCCTAAACTTATTTTCTCATAGTGCTCTTCCATCTTCTCCCCAGAAATTTACCAAAGCATTCCTGACCCATCAGATTAAGTAGCAGGTTTTTTTTACTAATGACGCTCCTGTATTCCTGGAGGCTTCATGAGCTTTAATGACATTAGGAGCATTAAGTTAATTCTCAAGCATGTATTCTAATTGCTAAATTCAGCCCAAAAGTTCATTAACTCACCTGGACTTAAAAGTATTTTAAAACATTTTTCTTGACATAACATATGAAAAGCCACTTCTCTCAAAATGATAAAACAAAAGTATATTTGTACCTTTTCTGGCTGAGAAACCTGGCTACTATATCACCGGCTTTCAGTTCTTCTGTCAGCTGTATTGCCATGGAAACTTTCGAAAGATGAGGCGCTTGCACCCGTATCACTCCCTGAGGAACATCAGCCTGCAAAGCAATAACGGTGTTGGAACAAAGCTGCAAGCAGCTGCCTTTGATGAGCTTCTCAAAATACAGTATGGAATAAGTAACTTCGTACAGTGCTCTGTACTTAACTACTATCTATTCCACTGCAGAAATATAACTACAGAGTAATTCAGTAAATTACATCAGACCTTCAAATCTCTTTTTAACAGCAGGGAAAACTTTAGAACTAAAGAACAGTAGTGTTTAATTATTTTTCTAAGATGTTAAGAATAACAATAACAATTACTACTATATTGAGAACACATTTTGGTATGATAAAAAGCATATGAGATGGATATGGAAAAAGACTCGCTGCATGCATGAAAGCCAGGAAACCCCCTTGCACCACCATCCTGCTAGAACTTCCAGAGAAATCTTTACAGTTTAATTTAATCTGAATTTCATGTCAAAAAAAGAAATCACAAAGTATTCACAGGTCAGTCTACTTTAAGTGATTCCTCTTTTTAAATATAATTTCCTTTTAAAACAGATATTCACTACTACAGCTTTTTCTCCCTATTTTTTATTCTCCAAAATATATTCAGCTAGTCAACCTGCAGGTCTGACTACATAACGGATTTGTATTTTATTTCAACCCAAAAATCCTCGATGATGAATATCAGTCATATTAGCTACAGAGAAGGAGGGCTCCAAAGGACAGTTTTTATGTTCAACTTGCAGTACATGACATTTGAAGTTACAAAAGGCATAATTTATTTGTGAATAAGGTCCTAATTTCTGCTCCTGGCAATCTTGAGGTAATTTTTCTATTCATATTACATTACCATTTACCCAAATGTACTCATTTTGATAGGAAAAGAAATGTAAGAGTCTTAGTAGTCAAGGTTGATTATGAAGTTCAGTCTCTTCTTCCCCCCCTATTTACTGCAATTGTAAGGCTGAACACTTCTTCTTCCATAATCAATGAACAAATCTGGGCAACTGTGAATCTAGAATAGCTTCTCTGAAACCATCGGAATTAAACGAATATAGAACAAGTATAAATGTGAGCAGAATCAGAAGCACAGCTTCCTGAGAAGGCTAAAGGCTCATTACCATACAAGCGATGAGCTATGGTAAGTAATTTTAACCAAACAATCCTTCTAGATCCAGTCTTATTATTTATTGATTTAAAAATACTAGATGCAATAACTATTTATGTCTAAAGCATTAAGAATCACCAAATCGAGAATTTCCTTCATAGTAATCGTGGAATTAAAGTTCCCTAAGCTTGCAATCTATCTCAAATAGCAACTCCCTTCATTTATCCCTAAATTTGCTGAATCTGTTCTTTAAGGTCTCCACCTATGGAAATGATGGCTGTTGCCATCTGCTAGGAAGTTAACTCCTGCTTAAAAATCTTTTCTCTCTTTTCCAAACTGTTGGGATCCTGGCAAAAGGCAAGGAAACTTTTAAGGATGAAATGATTCTTTACAGGTGTCCCTAACTGGTCTTTCATCAAATTCAGTAAGGTAAATTTAAACTGGTTTTCACTTTTGTATACAGTTCTGTAGCATTTTGTCTCAGTTCATTTTAATGGAGTTTTCCCAACCTTCAGCTGTATAACAGTGGGGTTTTTTTCTATAGAGCAGACATATGATAAATGATTTTAAAGTCTACCTGCTTCGAGTATATGAGAGAAAGAACAAGAAATTTCCACAGAGCTGTAACATTACAGTCACAGATCGAACAGAATAATTACTTTGTTTATCCAGAGAGAAACATTATTAGCTCAGCTAATGAATGCATTTTGCCACTTCGGCCACCTGCATTTACAAAACTCACACTCAGCTGCACAATATGTTCATGGTGCCCAACTACAGAGAGAACAGATACTGAGCATTCCCTAGACCATCCACTGTGCAAGTTGGTGAGAAAGAAAATGTGTCCATAAAACATCTAGGAGCAGAGTCACAGAAGGACCTGTTCTCTGCACAGCATAGTTCAAAACATGCAAGTTAGGGCTCCACCTCACAACCTATAAGCCAAGTACCTGTAAGATGATTTACAATATGCTGAAGGGTGGGTCATCTATGTTATTCAGTTTGCAAGGCTCTTTCAGGATGAGTTTCACAACACTGAAACCTCTGGCTGAGTTAGGTACCTGCACACTTTAAGATTCTGAAGAGATACAACCTTAGTTGACGGAAAAATACACTGGTCTACAACATATAGTCTGTAGCAGGCACAGCATTCACCTGTGAGGTACTCATCTTAGAATCATAGAATGGTTTGGGTTGGAAGGGACCTTTAAAAGCCATCTAGTCCAACCCCCGTGCAGTGAGCAGGGACATCTGCAGCTAGATCAGGTTGCTCAGAGCCCCATCCAGCCTTACCATGAATGTTTCCAGGGATGGGGCTTCTACAACCTCTCTAGGCAACCTGTGTTCCACCACCATCATTGTAAAAAAATTCTTCCTTACATCTAGTCTAAATCTCCCCTCTTTTATTTTAAAACCATTACCCTTTGTCCAAACACTAGAAGTCCTGACAAAAAGTTTGTCCCCATCTTTCTTATAGGACCCCTTCAGGTACTGAAAGGACATAATAAGGTGTCCCTGGAGCCTTCTCTTCTCCATACTGAACAACCCCAACTCTCTCAGCCTTCCTTCATAGGAGTTGTGTTCCGTCCTTCTGATGACCTTCTTTCAAATCCTTTCTTTTCAGAGGGACTTGAATCTATATTCCACTAAAGAACCACAGCTGTTTGGCTATAGGAACTAGGATGGAACTCTTCCAGATTCTCCTGTTCCATTTTGCATGAGACACTTAAATATTCATCAGGCTAGATGAAGAGAGGAACAAAGTGACTATGCAGTATTTTCACTAACGACTCAGATGACGGAATATAATATATACTTATTAAATGTGCTAATGATACCTTTTACAAGCATTATGAAGAAAAAACACTTGTATTGAAAAGGCTGACAGAGTCTGAAAGAAACGTGATGCAGTTGATCTCTTTGAACTGCAAAGTGTTTCACATAGTTTGAGACAAACAGTAAAACTATATAAAGAGAAAGTATTTAGCAGGTAGTAATTTTTTTTTTTTTTTTAGTAAGTAATCTGGCATTGCAGTGGATAATAAATTCAGCAAACAGTCAGTAACATTATACTGTGAAAATTCAAACAGGTTATGCAAACAGAACAGTTATGGGATACAATGGTTATTCTAACCTGTATTAGATAAGCCCAGCAGCATTGTGTTGTATTGCTAACACGACTGCTTGGTTTTTTGGAACAATTGTAACATATAGAGGAACACAATGACAGATGGTATAAACCTGGCTAATGCTAGTGGGTAAGTTTACAGCCCTGAGGACATCTTTCTTTGCCTGGCTAGAGCATTAGACACCTCCACAGCAACATAAAGACTTAATCCCTAACACTGACTTGGGGCCATAGGTATGCATAGGTACCCTGAAAAGCAATTAACCCACACAAGCCTTCTAATATTAACCACTCTTAATTAACCTTCTTGAACCCTCTTACATTAACCACTCTCAGCACTGTACAGAGATCTTGCCCAAAGTTTGCAGTAAATGCTATTTAACCTCTGTCTTAAAAGGGGAAATGTGATTGATAGAGAGGCCTCATCAGAGAAATGATGAAATCTTATCTAAATGAGCTGACTGCCATTAAAAATGCAGATACTGAGGTATTTCTGGAGAGTACGGATGAGGCTCAAGCTCTGTCCATCTATGTTAATCACGTGGGATGCCACATCAAAATAGCAATTTACTTTGTTTTTATTCAGCTGCACGCAAAATGACCAGCTCTCAAAAGTTTCAAAGAGTTTTCACTTGAGTGGGGATTCACCACAAGTCTGGGTGCCTCACCTGCCATCTAACAGTGTCACGCAGTTTAGGAACTGCATAGAAAATCACCTCAATTTCAAATTAATGCAATATAAATTGAAAACTGTGGGGGGGGGAAGCCCAAAACAAATTTTCCTTAAAGAATTAGACAATTTTTTACTTGGAAAAATGTATTAAATTGTCACTCAAAATGAAGTCCTGTCAAGTTGTGACTATGATTTTAAAAGTAATATGTTCTCTGGCACCCAAATTACAGAATGCTTCAAATAAGCACCAAGGATTTGTGAAAAATTGTACCATTTAATTTTGAAGAAAATCCCCACAGAATTCTAAGGATTTCTAAGAAAATTATTGAATAGTAATTTTACATTTACATTTGAGTAAGACTGTATTACATGAGACTTCAGCCCTAACTCCCCAGTGGATTAAAAAGACATTTTATTCTAAAATATCAACAGCACTGAATTACAAAAAAAATACAACACCAACAGCATCTGCCTATTTCAGAGCATTTGCTGTTATTTCTATGTTGAACAGGGGATGGCAGCATTAAGTGTTACCTCATCATAACTCAACTGAATTGTATTCAAAAAAATATTTTCTTATTAGACAGTGTAAAACAAATGTCAGTGTTTAATTAGCTTTATTTTAAAACCGTATGCAAGTTCCCATTCTGTGTACAGATTCCTTCATATAAATATATATGAAAGTAAGGCAAAGTGATGCTTGAGGGATTAATTTTGGATATTAAGAGGTGTGTCAAATATGGCATACAAAATGAAATAGGAACATTGAAATATGCCTCCAGCAGATATTGGATGCAGTTGTCCAAATTTTGCACTTTTAGAAAAAAAAAAAAAAAAGGCATACTTGCAAGATCAAACCAGGCAGATTTGAGGGATACTACAGCATATTAATATTCTATTTTTTTGTCTTAATAACTTTAAAAAATGCCTTTATTTTAATATGACAACCCTTTTCCGTAACAGTTTGCCATACACATACTTGATAAGAAACACAGAGACCATTCAGACCAATGCATTTTTACAAGCTACCACAAGATGTCTCTAATTCACCAGAATCTTCTCTATGACTTCAAACCACAAGGTGGTATTTTCATACCACCTAAATCTGATACTCATTCATTATGTTATCAGGATACGCATATTTGATGTTATCTGTTTATGTATTTAAAATAACTTTGGAATCACGTGTTTCAAATGCATTATCATTACGATACCATACTGTATAGGCTAATGAGCTTCAAAAATTGTAATTACTAACTTCACTGAAAACGTAAATAATGAGCAATTTCAAGGTACATGAGATATATTTTTGAAAAGCTTTAATGTCAGTGGTAACAGTTCAATTAAAATATTTCTAAACTACAGGAAAAAACTAACACCATAATGCCATAGGATTTTTTTTTCCCATTGTAAAGAATTTGTGAAGAGAGTTACACTGAAATTTATGCCTTGACATCACTGATGGGTCTGGCAGAAGTCAATGGAGAGATAATGAACTGTAGATTATACACAGAGGGGTAAGTTCGGAGCAGACACTTGGACAATAGTTGCATAAGAAGCAGTTTGGCAGTTTTTTACATTTGTTTCATCCTTTGAGGTTTCTTGGGGTGGGCAGTTTGTGCATGCTCTAGCATGCTCCACTTTACAGGGAACAGTTACAAGATTCATTGAGGCAAAGAATTCAGTGACTTGGGAACTCCTGTAGCAGGAAGAAGGATTAAATGCTAGCTTCGTTTCCAAACGCTGTTAAAGATCAAAAAGTGAAATCCAGGTATTTATTTTTTAAGCAAACACATGGTCTGCTATGACTTCCATTGGGCAGCAGTGCCTCTAAACACGGGTACAGTAATACTGAATGTTGTCACAACACTTGCTCCCTCTACAGATATAGTCCTAATGTATTTCTGTTTCAGATGCCCAAATTGAAACAACCTGTGGGATATAATTTTTCAGAATAGAAGTATTTTGAAAAATCTGGGAAAACAAACAGCTCAACCCTCTAAATGTTTCATGCTGGTAACCCATAAACTACAAAACCCATACTAACTTGCTAGCTATTGAGATTCTCAGTTAAATAAACGTAGATATCCCCTCTGCTATATACACTTTTTCACTAGAGATTATCTTATTAATAAAGTATTTCAGATGTATGTTTCCTTACATCATTAGGAGTCTTCTCCTGTTTCTCATGCTTTTCCCGGTCATATGCCATCTTTTTCAGAAGTTTCTTCATAGCTCTGTCCTTTTTCTCCTTCTTCTGGCTTTCAGTGTTTTGTTTTCTTACTTGGTTAACAATAAACTTGGGAATCTAGATGAATATAGATAGTAAGTGTGAGTATCTACATTAATTTCCTTAAGTAACTAACTTATCAAAACTCTGTAAATTGACAGATTGTCAGCTAGAACTAGTATTTATTTCCAATAATAGTTAAAGATTCAAATAATATAAAGCCGTGGAAGAATTTAAAAACCTCTCCATTTGTGATGTTAGATTCCATTCAGTTAGCTCTCAGGGGAAGACAGATGGAATCATGCAGTGTTTTTACTTTCCTCAGCCAAAAAAATTCACTCAACACTTAGTCTGTACAATGGTGGTAATAACTTTTCCTCACGTGCAGCAAAGGTTAAAATTGTTTAAAGTTGCTGATGGACAACAAAGCCCAAACTTCTCCGGTCTGTCTAAGTTAGAGCTTTGCTTGAGATCATGACACAACTTCATGCTTTATCAAAACATGTTTATGTATTATGAAGTTTGGCCCAAAAGGGAAATGGACTAAAACATGATGTTTCCTGCTAATATCTCTAAGCAGAAAATAATAAATTCCTCATAAGAATGCATACTGATAGGCCAAATACAAAGATCCCCCAAGGACTTATTTTTGAGTTCACATATGGTACACTCAATTTCAAAACTCTGACCATCAGAGATTAACTCTGCCATAAGAAGTAATGATTCTGGTTTGCTCCCATAAGAGTTACCGATGAGCAAGAATCCAGCTGGATAGTGCTGATCTTTCTCTAAATCATGGAAATAAGTTCATATTACGTCTTTGTTCACATGCAAAATGTATGGTTTCTGCCCTCCCCCCACCCCCCAAGAATTCACTTACTGTCCAGAGAAGTTTTTGGTACTGAATCATGAAGCGCATGACATTTGCTGTTCCAGCTGCCATAGCAAACTCACTTTGTTCAATAGTCTTTGAGCCAAACCCATGAAACGTGAAAAGGTTTGGTGCCATCACCATCGCAACATTCTTTAATGTCATTTTATTTTTGTCTCGATGATCAATTACCCTTTGGAGGAATTCAAGCAGTACCTGAAATAACAGCAGGACTTATAGCTCAATTCTGTACAAAAGTTACAAGTGAAAACATGATGTTACATATTTCTGGAAAAAAAAGTTCTTCGTTCCTAATAAAAGCACACTAAACATACTCAATAATAGGAAGTGTGGATATGTTTGTTCACAGAACTGTAATGCAAGTTTTGTTTCAAGTCAAGAAGTAAATAATTCTTGTTATTTTCGTGGGTAACATTTTCAAAATCATTCAAGTGACTTCGAAGCCCTGCACAATAAGATTTTTTTCAAAACCCTCATTATGTAGGTGCATAAGTAGCATCCCACAGATACTTTTGAAAACATTACTGTTGGCTTTTTGTAAATTGAAAGTGAGCACAAAGGTAGAAGCTGTCACAGTTATGGAAACATGGAGTGGCTAGTTCTGTAAGCTAAGCAATTAATGAGTAACCCATTGCACAGTGAATGACAGGTAGCCAGTTAGAAACTGACAATCTTCAATTAATTCAGTACCAGATACCTGTAACTCAACTCAGGAGCCCTCCTGACTGGTTCCAGACAGCAAATAAACTCAAAGAGAAAGTCATGTTTAAACAGTAAGACCTAATACAATTTTTTTGCCTGTAACAGATGTTCTGCATCCTACACAAATCCTGCAAATTCATTTTTGATTGTAGCAATTTTAATAGTAAGCATATTCCACAAAAGATGAAAAGCTTTACCACAAAAGGACCAGCTCAAACTGGAAGACTCCATGTAATGTGCTGCAAATATCAACAAGAAGTGTAAATTTCGAGCTTACTGAGAGTAGAAACAAACAGCACAGAGAAAAGTGGGAATAAAAATGAAGAGAGAAACCCATTTCATAAAAGCAAACTCTCATTCATAGTATTCTAACACTGTTTATTCTTTGCATTGGAAATAAAGATTGCTGCTGCAAAAAAAGGAATGGAACTTGTAAGAGAAAAGGTCGCTTGCTGGGAGATTATTATTATTGCAATCTCCTGGAAAAATTTCAAGTCACATTCTTAAAAGTCATTTGGGAGGAATTAGGGTCCTAAGGGTTTTTTTCTGAAGTTCTGTGAAATAGGAAAAAAGAACCACTAGTTTCAGCACTAACTTTGAAATGAGAAAAAAAAAAAAAAAAAAAAAAAAAAGAATGTTAAAAGACAAGAGCATTCATTACAGTGGATTCACAGAAACAGACAAAATATTTGTGCAGGAAAAAAGTATTAGCAATTCTAACCTTCAGAGTGTCTCTGTTTGCTTCAGGTAGAAGGAGAATCAAAAGATTCAAAGCTTGCAGTTGCTGTTTCTTCGTTGGAAGATCTGCCAGTGAAGCACATGAACCTCAGTATTTTAAAATGGTCATTCATCCTCTTCAAAAAGCACAACTTCAAAGTGGAAACCTCTTGCAAAATGCTGAATGCATACACATGGCTAATTGTTATAGCACGACAAAGGACTGTCAGGTCCTTGTTTCCTGATACTTATTTCCAAATGTTCTTTTAGGATTCAGTTGCTGTATGACTCAGCAGTCTGCTGGCAGTATTTTCTAGATGTCTTGTGATTCTTTATTTTGCAATGTTACAAGAAGAAACAGTTAGTTAACGGTTCCTCCCTTTTTGAGCCTGTGCCCCAACATATGAAAAGGGTATATTCAAAACTGCTTTCACAGCTTCTCTGATTGCCTTCACAGTTGCATGGTCTCCCAAGTCACCCACACAGAATGAATACCACGTGTTGCTCAACAAAGCAAGTCTCCAGCGACATAAGCAGCAGCAGCTGCAATGGGAAACCAGTGGGGATAAAGCCAAAAGCAGAGAAGCTTAACACTTGTCTACAGCAGTGAGTGCCATATCAAATGTGGCAAGCTATCATTAAAGAAAAGTGACTTTGGTTCTGCCTCTGACCCAATTGCTCAGTGGTGCATCATTCACCCAAGGTGCAGGATGAGTGCATCCCTACGTTCATCCACCCCCCTAGAAGAGCTCCTACATTCTGGCAGTGTTTAGCAGCAGAAAGCCCCAACCCCCTCACGTTTGTCACTTGTCCTGTCATGCTTTAGAGGACACGCTCTGGCAAGTCTTCTCAGCAGATTCCTAATGAATCAGGCCATAAATAAAAGAAGTTAAGAACCAGGTACCTGCACCTGGCATAGTTTTATCACAATATTTTGAAATTCAATGGGGCTGTTCCTGTGCAGACTGCTGGGATTCCAAGTGAACTGCTATTTCAAATACTTTATATCCAAATCAGTTTGGGAGGTACCGCAAAAAAAAGATCATCGGTGAAATAAAAAAACCCTTGCTGACTACTTTCTACCACAATAAAAATTAGGGATCTGAATAAATGAGTGACAAATTATATAGCCATTTAAAACGTGCAAGCAGCAATAAAAGTTAATCTTCCTGCTCTAGAAAGACATGCATTAAAAGTAAGGCTTAAATTCAGTTCCAAAACACCATATCACAAAGCTCAAAAAGCAATGAGAATCAGTCTTTTCCTAAAGTAAGCAAAAATACAATTGCAAAATAATTAAAATTGGTTACTTAAGATTTTCTGTCTGTTCACCTACGTAACAGCTGAATTTTAGTTTTCTGAACTACTTAAATTAAACAAATTAAATTGTTTAAACTAAGTTGTTTAAATATTTAATTCTAACCACACTATTTAGTCACAGTAACACGAAAAACACTGAGTACTGTCACAAAGTTGGCCCCTTTTCTCTAACACCTAATCTTATCACATGTAACCAACAAGACGGGCAAATGACTTAAACAATGGGAGGCTATGAATCGCTGTGTCTGTTTTGCATCAGATCCTTTGGCTCAATGTAAAAAGTGTTTTGGATCCCAGCACCCTAGTATTTTCTGAGTAAGTAAAACCACATAAACCTTCAGACAGCTCAGGAGCAGCAAGCAGAAACCCTCCTGGCTCCAATCAGTATCCAGTAAGTGAAGAAACTTGTGCAGCTGTTTGCTGCCAGCATCTTTTGAGAGCGTCACGGCCAGCTTTAACTTGCCACTCAGAACTGCAAAATCAACACTATCTAGCAGGCCTCAGCATCAGCACCTTACTCCCACCAACTTAATGGCCTTGAAAGGCAGCTCACAACCCAGAGACTGACACAGCCCATAGTTTTTAAGAATATTCGACTGTCTGCCTGTCCACGGGAATTCCCTGAAAGTCTCCCTTAGAAATGAGCCATCACTCTGCCTGCAGACAAGGGGAATAGATTTTCCTGAAACTTGCAGTCCTGTGCTGTCTGGGGAGTTAATGTCTGTGGGTTCTCACTCCTGATGCATTATCACCAAGCCACTCTCTTTCAATTACCACTGTTATGTTTACTTTCTTGTTGACCAGTTGGCAAGGAGGACATTTTCACAGGAACTTGCTGATCTCAAGGGACCAGGGTGATCACAGTTCTGACTATTTTGCTCTTTTCCTGTTGTAAATGGATAAAATACCCTAAACAGTATAAATAACCATTTGTTAGATTTTTTGCAGAACTATTATATCTTTGCTGTTGTTTTCTTTTGAAGCAAATATTGTTTATAAACTGATACCATCATACACTATTTCCTTATAACCCATCTATATCTCCTAGCGACTATCAGAAACATCTTAGCAGAAAGTGGCAGTATGCTTTCATTGTATACATAAACTATTAAAACAGATGTTCCATGAAAATGTTATTTGTACATTAGCAAAAAAATATGCCCAGTCTTTTCTCAGGAGAAGCCATATTGTTGTTATTCAATTTGTTTTTCAGTTTCACATATTACTAGCGAAAATACTGCTATGGCAAAGAGGCACTTCTCTGCACGAGTAATCAATTCTTCACAGCTGAGACTGAAAGGACACTACTCACTCTGTACATCTTGGAAAGCTTTGAGATATTCTACAGTGAGGAGTGGCTGAGGCAGTTCACGGATGAAGAGTTTTAAAAGACTTGCTGCATCATGTTGCTTCACATTTTCCCAGCTGAAAGTTCCTTCATAAAATTTTGCTTCCAGTTCTTGGCAAAGACTCTGAAAGGCAGTAGATACAGAGAGCACCAATAACACTTGGCTGCTGGAAGTCATGCATTATACACATGGCAATACTTTCCATACTTTGAAAGGGGGGGGGGGGGGGGGGCAAGGGGGAAGGCACATCTGAAATATCACTTAACTCCAGCTGCAGCTGATCTTTTGCTACAAAAAAATAAACTGGGGATCAGAAAAACTGAGAGCAAACACATAGTAGTAGGCAGCAGACAGTCAAACCATATAGGAAGAAATCCCATGGGCCTGCCTCAGGGCCATATGGAATTGTGATAGTTTAACTAAACCAGGGCAGGAATATACTGTAAGAAGCAGATATATTAATTCATGTAAGGGTTATGACTTCCCCTCCCCAAAATATTAAGTTGTGGCTGATATACATAGGAATTCTGAAACTACTACCAAAGCATGTTGCTGTAATGTATGCATGGCCATTTTCATAAACAAATATGGTAATTGTGCATGTTGACACACAGTTGCCTATCAAAACATATACTAAGGTGAGGCTGGTTGTCTTTTTAAAAAACAGGGAAAAGATTTGTGTGACTGGATAGCTGGATGTCTTGCGTTCTACAAGGAACTCCATGCCACCAGGCACATATAGCTTTGCCCAGCACTGGATGTCAAACATGCCCTCTATGGAAGGGGACTGGACTGCAAAACATGAGCTCATGCAGCAGAATAAACAGCACTGAAGGTCTCAGTGATACCTCGTAACTCTGGGACTGGGAAAGGGCGGGATACTGTTGGCAGCCGACATCATCACATACCTGCCCTGCTCCCATGGCAGTGCTATTATTTGGCTTCCAGAGATGGCCCTGAGGCATCTCTCACAAATCTCTCCCTTCTTCTTGCCTCAGTTCTTCCAGACAGAAAATAAGGACAGAGACACTGACTTGTTTTTTAAAGTATGTGAGATGAAGTGAGGGAAAGTGCTATGGAAAAATACGGCCTTAATTATTTATCTGGACAAGAAGGCCACACTGGATAGAGGATATTAGATACATTTTTGAGATACTGTTCTCATGAAATTTAACTTTGTCCAAATGGAAAAGGGATCTATTTACAAAGAAAATGTGGACACTTAGGTTGACTTAAAAGTTGCATGTTCTTGACTGTTCTCCAGACAGATGATCTATCTCCACTGATAATGTAGGGAGTTCAAAGGTGCCAAGATCCTAACTCAGACATCTAAAGTCAAGTGCATATGATTTCTTGCTCATCAACAAGAGCAAGCTTTAGAAATAAAGATGATCACTCTCCCTCTGCGTCTCATCAGCTGATCCAGCCACATTCAGACCAAATCACTATGGCAAATGCAGTATTAAACAACAAGATAGAATGAATTGCTTTATCTGAGAGGCAAGAGCAGAAATGTCAGCTATGCATCCTAGTGGACCAACGCTTAGATTTTAAAGTAAATGTATTTAACTATGGGGTATTATATATGGGCAATTCGATTTTTTATAACTCCCCTAAAATCTATAGAATAAGATGGCAAAATATTTTTTCTTGAGATTATCTGTGCCTTTCTATAAAACTACATAAGGAGGAAAATACTTTCTTTTTCTATAGGAGAAAAAAAGTTTGAGAGAAAATATTAGTCTTTTAGTATGCTATATTCTTTGTATTTCTATAAAGTTTGCCATTTGAGTAAGTAAAGGAACTTAACATCTTTGCTAACAAAACAACTGCTTAATTCAAAGAAGCAACTCCTGCAAATAAATAGGCAAAAAAATTAATGGAAGTCAAATAGTGAATGATCCCCTGACTGGAAATTTTATTAAACTGATAAAATCAAAGAATAAACAAATAAACAAAATCAATCAAAAATTATTCCAATATGCAGAACTGATGAAAAGTAGAAAATAAAGAATAGATGAAAATTGAAAAAAAAAAAATCTTAGTTACTGGTAAATAAATAAAGCCAATTTCCATAATATTCCTTTCCTTCAGTTGTTTCTAATGAACCAGCTGGTGGACCAAGTTGTACAGGACAGAGCCTGGCAGACATCTTCAGACAGCTGAATCCACTTAAATGGTCCTTTCTGTTTAGAATTTAAGGCCAGCTCAGACCATCTTTTTAACACATTGACTCTTGGTGTGAATCATGCTGTGTATTTAGTTTCCTGCATTAAGGCAAATACTGGGGAAGAGTTTGCATGCAACTGGCACTCACTCTGCAAAATGTTGGTGAGTACGGACGTGCCTAACAGGATTGCGCTTAGTGAGCTGAGTAGTTATATTGCTGTTCGTAAAAATAAATGTGAGAGGTTCTTCAGTGCGTGCTGGCTGCCTTGCCCTGTAACACAGGTTAAGTCTAGCTATTAAAATACATGCACAATGCCAGAGAAAAGCTTCCTCCTGGGGTAGAAAACTATGTATGAACTGTTCAGATGATTAATTTTTTTTAAAGAGCAAAAGGCTGGAAAGATTGTGCCAAGAATTAATGAGATTTTGGCACAACTGAATTTGAAACAGCCTTGACTCTCCTTTAAACTGGAACTCCAGTCTTCTCCCTAAAACTACTCTGTATGAAACCATTAGTTTCCGGGCTAATACGACTCAGTTTTCTTTGTAAAGAGATTTTCCTTTCTGTTTTTGAAAATTTTCATAATAACCTCGTATTAAAATATATTTCCACAATAAAATAAAATCAGCAACCGCAGGTAAGTTTTTGGGGATGTTGAGAATCTGTGCAATGTGTTACCTTTATTCTTGTTGCAACTCCTGGTATTCTAAGAAGTCCTTCTGTTTCCAGAGTTACCTCTTCTATCTGGGCAATCAGCTGTCAAACACAAAGCAAACTGCGTGAATGAAGATGCCAGTTAAAAATGACTGGCAGATAGTTCTGACATACTGAAGCCTTTATGTATGTTTGTGTGTGTATGCATGCATTTGTGCATGCACATATGTAACAAGCAGACATGCAAACAGAGCTTACAAATGGATCACAGTTATGTAGATATAGGAAAAAAAACTTTTAATATGGCTCTTACCTGTTTTATGGACACTATTAAAGAAGAGTTTGTCTATTTTATTAAAAAAGAAAACTGTATTTTTTTTAGACCTCCTTCGGAGACTGAAGCAGGTTTTTTTCCAAAATTACTGTCTTCAAAAATAAATCCCAGTTACTACCCTTGTTAAAACGTCTCTGAATAAAAACAATTAAGGTAACATTAGAGATACAGTACTAACTTTCTCACAAATACTCTTCTTTACAACTTCACCAGAGAACACCTAAGTACTTCTAGGCTTTAAGGAAACTTCAATATTTAAAATCTTGGCATTCTTCTAACAAACTCAACCATCTGCAGTCCTATAAGTGGCTTAGATAAATTAGTAGAAATTCTGTAAAAGTACTTAAAGCACATATCACAAATTCAGTTCCTCTAAAAAATATGCCTAGAAGTAGTCACTGAAGGACAGATCTAACAGTATTCAAAAGACATTTGTAAACGTCAAAAGCTGATGACATCATTTGAGCACAAATGGTTCTCACAATGTTTGACTAGGGCAGTGCCTCTGTTACATACCTTCCCGTGCCAGCTCTTGAGTAAGAAACATTATGCAACACAGTTGTGTTTTCTCCAGGTATAGAAATTAAAGGCGGTTTACTTACTAATGTATTATGTAACCAATAAATGCCATAAAAAAGATCAGACAGAAAAAGCCACGAAGTTAGAAACAGCTCTAAAGGTGTCACCCTGGTGTATTACCCTTGGTATTAAAAAAAAAAAAAAAAAAAAAAAAAAGAAAAAAAAAGTAAAAGTGCTAACTGGCTGCACCCAACTCTCACTGTACGCAGCTTACCCCAGAGCAGTGGTTGCCACTCATCTGTCAGACTCAAAGCTGCTGTGGGCATATTGTGTGATTTGACACTACCACCACGTCTAGGGGGAGGCAAGGTCTGGTGGCACTGCTGGTGGCCATGACTCCTTTGCACACACTCACTCACAACTGCCACCTTGGCAGGCAGCAAGAGGTGGCCACTGGTCACCAGCTCCTGCCTATGGGAAATCCTCTCTTCATCTCTATCAGGGCTGCTTTGCATGGCTTCACTGGTAGGCCAGAGACCTGAATTACTGTTAGCAGAAGCTTCTGGTGGAGATACATGGATCAGTATTATGCTCAGATTCTCTGGTTGGAAAACGCCTAGGCTAAATTATGTATTATTTTTAATGAAATAAAGACTAAGTGTATTTTTTATTAAAAGTTTTTTCTAATTAAGTAGCCTTCCTATTAACTTGTTTTGTTTCATTTCAGTGATAACCAAGGTACATATAAAAAGCAGTATGCACAAAATATTCTTTCTTGCACTTAATATAAACCTCATATTCTTGGAAAGCATGCACCGTAGAGAACATCCAGAAGGAATGGGAAACTTTTTATTTTCATATTCTCATTCAAAGAAAAACTGTGTTCCAAATGACATCTGCACCTTGCAAAACAAATCACATCTGTAAGGTAGAAATGTTTATGTAGAATTTTCTTCCTGGAGAACTATGCTTACTATTTTGCTAGGATAGCACAGTGATCAATCACTTTTTGTCATTTGATTTCTTTTTTTCTAGATAGCATCTTTCCTAGAAATGTATTTTTATGAACGTGAAGAAGTAATTTCTGGGAATGACACAGCAGTAGTTTTGAGAGAGTGATGCAAAACTACTTTGAGTTTTCTGTTTCCTTAAAAATAACAAGCAGGTCCCCAAACCTACTGAAACTGTGATGACACAGCACTGAGTTTCTGTCAGTGTTCAGATAGGTCCAGACACCGTGGTCTCTCCCTTCTTATGCAATGACACCTGCTATGCATGGGCCATAAATCCAGGTTCTCCATCATCTTTCCCATAATCTTCCCCATTACCACGACATGATATGTGTGATATGTATAACACTTGTGGCCCAAATCACTTCTGAAAGGAAGAAAAACAGTTCCTAGAAAGGTAGGTTCAGCCTGTGAGGCGGGGATTGAGAATTTCTACAGAATTTCAAGTATTTGCTCTGAAAAAAATAAAGGGCAGCCCTACTGATGATGGAAGTTATACCATCTTTATGAAATGGAATTTGGCTGCAGTGGGTTCTTACACTGATTGCCAGTTTCCACGGGCTAGTTAGTAAACTTGCCTAAATCATGGAGACCAGTTGTAACAAAACCTGAACTTTATTCCTTTAACTCAAAATATTTCTGATACAAAGCAAAGTATCACATTTACTGAATTAATAAGTAAAGCTGCAAATGAAAGTTAAAATAACTTTGACTGATTAGAGTCGTATATTGAAAACTGTGCTAAAAGGGAGCAAACACCTCCAGGACAAAATGTTGTTTGTCATTTGCAAACAAGCTGACTTGTTTGTGTCTATTTACCTTTTGAAAAATCAGTGGGATCTTGGTTCCTGGCACCTTCTTCTGATCCTGTTCCAGTAAAACTGACAGTGGGACACCAAATAAGCCAGAGTCTGAAGAATAAAGCAAAAGAAACTAAGATATTATCCACATCTGTTCCAATACATGTGATAATGGCATACAACCACATTTTTGAAGCAATAAACCATTGAATACATTCAGAGCGATTGACTTTTTGTTCGAAGTGTTTGAATGTCTTCGTCAATCAAGTTATTACACAAAGCATTCTGCCTAAAAGGATTCATTCATCTCTTCCTTCAACCATGAATCAGGAGTCTTCTGTTTTGACTTCAAATTGCCATCTACATATTCTGCAGTACAGTGAAGCAAATTGCATAAATGAACCATCTGCGTGGTTCTGGTTTGCAGAATGGGTGTGATGATGACCCTGCAATGCAGATCTTCATCCCTCAATGCAAGTTATTATAGTTAAGATGCAAATAGCAGGAGTGAAATATCCAGAAATTTGGCTACTAAAATGAGACAGATGTCATTATCACCCAGAGTAAATCTAAACACTTCTCTCTATTAGGGTTTTGAAAGAAGAGCTTTGAGCTTTCCACCCTTGTGCTTTTGCATTATACAGCACCAGCAGGATAGCAAGATCATCATCTTGCCAAAGGTGTTTTGCTTTTTTTTTTCCTTTTAATAAAAAGCAAAAGTACAGTAAAATCTTGGTTAGAAAATTAGCCTTTAAAACAGTGCTAAGGCAATGCAAATTTTAAAAAATTGAATCTAGCCTCAGTTAGTCTAGCCCTTATACAAAACTAGCCTAGGACTCCCATGTGTTTATGGGCCAGCTGAATAGAAGTGAATGACCATTAAAATAGAGCTATACTGGTAACAACTAACCCCAAGTTTGCTGACACAGAACTTCCCTGTCAGAAGTACTGATAATTGCTGTATGTGCAATTTTTCAGAAAGAGCATACAACACTTTATGTAGCTAAAAACTCCTGCTTGGTATGATGCCATGCCAATATTGAGCACAGAACAGCTGTAATTACTAAAAAGATGTCAGCCCTTGAGGGAATGTGATATATGTCAAAGAAACATCAGTTTCAGTGCCAAATCAGTGAGTTCTTGTATCTCTATCAGCATAAAAAGTCTACCTATAAATTATGTAGGGACTTGTACATATGGTCAATATCCATACCCCATAGTATTATTATCTTGAAGATCTTGTCAATAATAAAAGTTTCTACTGAGATGAAGTTGAAGAACAAACTGTAGGAGGTCAATAGAAAAGCAAGGCTGGACATAGCACAGCAGTCCCAAGAAGAATTATGTATTCATCATCTTTATGTACTCAAGCACAAAGGGGAACCAGCAACAGATCCACCACTGTATGAATCAATCGGCCAAATAACACTTCAGGACTGAAGAGGTGAGGGTCAAGTAGAGCAACAAGGCACTGAAGGCATTACATTGCAAAAGTAGATTTGTTTGTCAGAAAGGGTGACATGGCATTGCTTATTTCCTACACATGAGTCTAGTCCATCTTTTTTAACTTTTAAAAACATTTTTAATCAATTCAACGTTTTTCACAACTGCCTGTCATTCAGATAATAAAGCTATGAGCAAAATTCAATTAACAATACATTTGTTAAGAAGAATCAATTAAAACTAAGACCCAAAATACAAGAGAAGAAAGTGTTTTTTCTGTTTATTAGTGGAAGCAGAAGCACTTCTGCAAGAAGAAAATGCATTTAAGGGATCAAGGTCTCACAGATGTTTCTGTGTACGCCTTTTGCATTTCAAAAGTTATTTCCCACTACTGTAAAGTGAAAAGCATATTCTGAAGAATCTATTGTACCTTGTTGTGTATCTCTCAACCCTCTCTGTCGCTTTTAATTATTTAAAGTGAGCTCTTGCACTGTCATATTCACTGAACCTTGACAACAGGGTTTTGGCCAAAGCAGGCTTGTGATTAACTGGTAACACATTTCAAGCTCTTGTAAAGCATTTAGCAGAAGCCAGAATACAGAAAACAAAGCACTGAAAACTTTCGGCACCTTGAAATTGGCTTCCATGTGACCTATGTTTCCAAGAAAAGCACTATGATTATATATATGCTCCAATGGCTTGCAGAGCAAAATTACATGTTGCAGCTGTCTCAACATCTTCTGCAACAGCCCAAATCTTCCACTAATATGATGCCATTCCACATAAAAATTGCATTATAGCCTGAGTAAATACTGGATGGGCAAGGTCTATGTGACACAGGAAAGTCTGTACCAGACAGAAGAGGAAAGCAGGTGACAAAGGCTCTCAGCATCTCCAGCCAAAGGCAACAAGAGCAAAAAAAGTCAGGTAGAATCACATAATTATTTAGGTTGGAACAGACCTTTAAGATCATTGAGTCCAACTGTAAAAGTAGCACAGTACTCACCTTCAGGAAAGCAGGGAAAAAATACCCACAAAGAGTACATGCACATGCCCTCCCAGGGAATACATCAGCACATACAAACTTCTGTGAAACAATTCTTCCTGCACAGCACACAACAAAGATAGTTCCCCTACTTCACTCCTTGGTTTATCTGCTCAGTGACTGACACAAGTTTTAACTTTAAACAAAGAGCACGGTCCCATAGCTGGAGTGATTATGTGCATGAACTTCCTTAAAGTGTGCCTTGAGTTAAGGCATATAATTAAATGCTGCTCAGGATCTTTGTTACTTAATATAAATTTTCTGCTGGGAAATCATAAAGAACCAGGTGCATTCGTTTTATTGGATTAAAACTGACCCATTTGGTTCAGAATATGAAACACTGACTCACCTTTGGTTTTTATTTTTACAGCTTTTTGCTGCTTGAATTCTGTCCCAAGTATGTCATAGAGAGCAGTTAATTCAATCAGTGCTAAAGAATAGACTTTCTTCATGTCCTGAGGGGCCAGGTCACCAATCTTTGTGGTACCTGTTTTGTCCTTCGGCAGCCTGAAATTCTAAAAGCAGAGATTTGCAACACAGTGAATAATCCAAGTCACAACGAATTACTTAGCTCAAAGGCTGTGCTTCCTTCAGGGCACAACCTTTCATCATGAAGCCTGAAGCCTGCTGTTACTGACTAAATAGTGGGAGAATCCCCCAAACAGGGCGATAAACAATCTTAAAATCATAGGAGGATTTAGGTTTCTAGTGACTTCTGGAGACCATCTAATTCAACTGCCTGCCCAAAGCAAGGCTAGATTCAAAGTCTGATCAGGTTGCTTGTTGCGCTGTCCATTTGAGTTTTGAAAACTCCCAATAATCTCTGTGGGCACCCATATCCAGTGCTTAAAGCTCTCATGGGGATTTTTTTACCTTGCAAAAACAGAATTTCTCCTGTAGTTACTTGTGTCTATTGCCTCTTGTCCTTTCGCTGTGCAGCTCCAAGAAGAGTCTGGCTTTGTCCTGATTGTAACCACCTCCCACCCGCTGACACCACCACCTCCTGCATCCTTTTGCAATTTATAGTGGTGGAAACGGCTGTCCATGAACAATCCTACGCATGTACAATTGGGATAGAAATCCCTCTGCACTCACGTACACAAAATAACATATTTGGCTGCCATATAAATAATAGTAAAGGGATACCCTTCTCAGGGAAGGGGGATTCTTAACTATGGCTGATTTCTACTGCACTAAATGCTCAGAAGCTGCAGTCAGAGAGCAATATACGGACTTGAGCCAAGACGGCTTCCCAGCTCATCAAGCTTTTTAACTCCATTTCTCACCAGCAGGCTTCTAAGTAAGACTCTTGCCTGTGCCTGACATTAGCTGTGCGCATGACTGGAAGGATGCAGGAAGGTTGCATGACTTTCTTCCACTTGGAAAGATACATTACACTCCAGAATTATTTCCTCGTCTTGTACAAACACAGCGATAGCACAGATGAATTGGTGGTTATGGTACATGACTACAGGGGCACATACCGAAACATAAACATAATTTACCAATTGTAGATATACAGTCAGTTTCCCACCTTGAGGTTTCATTGTAGATATAGTAGGTTTCATTGTAGATATATCATCAGTTTCCTGCCTTGAGGTTTCACTGACTTGCACAAACATATATGTTTAAAAATAGCTGCCAATGACTAAGGTGTAACAAATACAAATTGTAGATTTTAAATAGGTAACTCCCCTCCTTTTCCTATCATTTTGCCACTCCTTTCATCCCTGAAGGAGAAATCCCACAGCCATGTCTTTA
The DNA here is from genome assembly GCF_000700745.2 of Antrostomus carolinensis. Taxonomy (NCBI): domain Eukaryota; kingdom Metazoa; phylum Chordata; class Aves; order Caprimulgiformes; family Caprimulgidae; genus Antrostomus; species Antrostomus carolinensis. Next base: position 42,304 of record NW_010336807.1, on the reverse strand, counting down.
AGAAAACCTTCATAAGCCTAGCTGAAAGTATAGCTAATGTATGCATTATGTGTGTGTGTATATATATATATATATGAATATATATAGAGGTAAGTTAGAATATAGCTATTGTTTCCTTGTTATAAGCTGCATTGAAGAAACATGACTCAAACACTTTAGAATCTATTTATAAATATCCATTAGTGTCTGGTTTATAATGTTTAAACTAGGATACATGGGGTAATTACTATTTGAAGAACTACACATGTACTTATCTAAATTAAGTGTTTGAAGAACTGTGAAACATTATTACTTCTGACACTATGTTTACTCAGACATGTTTGCATACACTGTTAGAAAAAAAAAAATAGATGCTTTTGACACCAGTCATTAGTTTAGAGGTCATACATAACTGCATGTTCATGAACTGTTAGGTAGAGAGAGATCCTCAAAGAGATGCCTGAGGATTAACAACAAAATGCCTTAGAGGATCTCTTCTGTATTTACTTAGGTCCATACAAAATGAGCCTTTTTTAATTAAGAGCTGGAAAGTAAAACTGAGCACAAACTAATCCTTAATTTCCTGCCATTTGACTTTAGACTTCTATAGACCACTCTGCTCTTCATTCTCATCTCTCACCTATCTACCTGCACTGGATAACTGCCCAGGGTTTCTATAGGCATCCACAACCCTATTTAAATGACAATAGCAGAAGTAAAGCATCTCACCTCAGATAACAGGAAAAGGGGTTGTACACAGTTTGTGTACAACTACCACTAAGCCACTATTCCAGCTTAATATCACCAGTCCATTATTGCTTACATACAGTGCATTATACCAGACAATGACATAAATAGGCATAAAAGTAGTTACCTCCACGTTATTGAGAATACTATTCCCAAAAATTAGTTATCTTGAGAAGATCTATCTCCACAAAGCTGGATCCAACAATGTTCTTCTAAATCTAATACACCCACTATGAGGTAAATATCACCCAAACAGTACCACTAGTAAAAACATAGAACGAGAGCAACAAACAGGAAACACCTACCGGTAGAAGAGTGTCACCCCCTCCACCCTTGCACATTCTGCCTACTGAGCTGTCTTTGAGATTAGCTGCCTGTTCTGCAAATGAGATCTCCAAATTGATGTCAGTGTCTGAAAACAACACGTCTTCAAGTGGGCTCTTCTGCTTATCCATTCCAAGACTGAACTTCGGTTCTGAAAACAGAGTAAAAAAACCTAATAACCAACAGAAGCACAGCTGAGCACCAAGTGCATGAGAGTAAGTGTAAAACCAAGTAGAACTTAATGCTGTGCAAGGGATGGACATTGTAGTTGCAAATTCACTGATTTCTGAATTTTTTTATGTCACTTGAAAACTTACCTTCTTACAAGGATCCATCTTTTGTAGGTTTTCTTTAATAATTCTGCCAAAGCATGGGGTTTTCTCCTATTTATCTATTATGAAAAGATAAAGCAGTCCACCTCAAACAAACCACAGACTCCCAGAATCTTCCAGAGCCAAACAGCTTTGCCATAACAAATTTCTTGCCATCAACCACTTTCCAGCCTCAAAGACTGTAACATACTTGTGAGGAACTGCACTATAGACTTGTCTCAAAGATTGTTTGCAAGGACAGTCACAAGACCACCGGGTTCTGGAAACCCCAATGTGGGAAGGTGCCCTGCCCGCAGGGGTGTTCTGCCTGGACATGTCCCTGCCCCAAGTGCTGGGGGGCACGAAGAGATGTGCCATTGCTATGGAAACTACAGCCCTCGAAGGGGTATTTAAGTAGGACTGGCATGGGCAAGGGAGGAGGGAGAAAAGGAGGGAGAGAAGGAGAGAGACAGAGAGGACGACCGCCTGACCGCACCGCACCACGCCGCATCACCGCTGGAACAAGCAACTGAGACCTCCTTGCCTGCCCCTCACCGTCGCCTCGCCGCTGGACCCATGGTGGTGACTATTCTTGCTGCCCTATCCCGACTCCTTGCTTGATTTCCATCTTTCATTCCATCCTGTCCTATCGCTATTCTCTTTATTACTCTTCTTTTTCTAATAAAAGGTGTTCTGGGAGTACGGCATGTGACCTCGTTTGTGTCTTAATCTCGCTCTTGGGATCATATCGAAACCTTCCCCGACATCGGATCGGGACATTTAAACGAGCTCGACATCGGATCGGGACAATCCTACAACCAAATCAGCAATTCTTTCTGCTGTTAAAATTTCAAAAGCAGAAAACAATGTTTCCTCTATGATCCAAAGCATTAACATCTGGGAATAACAGGGAGTACACGGATCATGTCTTTGTCCCAACATTCCTGTCCTCACCTCAATCTGAAGAGTCTAGATTCCTCAAAATGTTTGGACATGTTTCTATGACACAGGGAAGGACTAAGTACACAACAATGGCCTTACTTCTCTTTCTTTGTTCCTTAAAGGAATCAAACACCAGATAAATTTAGAACATTTTTTGTTAATAAAATTTTTTTAAAAACCTCGGAAAGAAAAAAAGGGAGAGGCAGTTCTGCTTTTAGAAAAAGAAGTCTAATTTCATGGTAAATCAACTATTGCTTTTCAGTCTGAAGTTCAAATATATTAAGAAAGAAGCAAGAGGAAAATTATATTGCAAGTAACACTATTTAGTACAAAGCCTCAAAGACAATTTAAGCTAGAGAAAGATTCTGGTCTCTCCACCATCTCTCTTACGATGTGGTACTTCTCAAAGGATACATCCAGGACTAGGTTCCTTGTACAAGACTTCACAAATACCTTGCAAGTATTTGTGATGAAATTCAGACTTTCTTAAAACCTGTAAAAATATAAACAAATCAATCCTGCTCATTCCAGCAGGACCATGATTCTGCCTCTGGCTCTTGCTCACAGGAGTCTGCAGCCTGTTCAAAGCTAACATACCACAAATGCAGGAAAAGTGGGATGAAAATGGACATGAGTTGAGGAGGAGAAGCATAAGCAGTGTATGCTTTGGCATAAGAATACTGTGCAACATAATAGATTAATTTCTTTACATTACCATGGGAAATTTTTGTATGGCCTGGAATAACTAGTCAAGTCAGAAAAAGCAAGTCAGAAAAAAATTCCCAGAAAACAGTTACAGCTACAGGAACATTTGCCTCTGAAGCAGGGGAAAGGCTGCAGATAGGCTGATTAAGAGAGAAGGCATCAGGGAAATGCTGCTCTACGCTGATACTTTCAGTGGTGTGCAAAAGAGTTGAACTGCAAGCACACAACCCAAACAACACATGAAGCATCAAGTTAAAGAAAAAAATTACACCAACTACACAATTTTTCAGAATCATATCTGCTTCTAATTGAAATACTATACACAAAACAAGACTAGCCTCTGATATTCTATAGAATGAGTCCTGAAAATGACCTCAGTGTGCCGGGGCCAAACTCAAGGGATCTGATAGACAGGCAAGTGGCTGCAGCCACCGCAGCCACTCTCAAGCAGGGCACAGTGCTTTACACAACCACTCCCACTTCAATGCAATTGATCTAGAGCTGAGACACTCCCACAGAGAGAAGGAGGATTTGAGTTAACACTTTGACTCTGCTTACAACCAAGCAATGCTGTGAGAAGTAGAACAAAACATTTCCAAATTTTGCCTGTTGTGTGTGTTACCAATTGTTCTTTCTAGAGTGGCTTCTGCTCACTTTCCATAGACCCCAAAAGACATCTGCGGCATACACTAAAGATTAAGCTGATCCTGAAACTAGAGCTGCTCCTTTCGGTAAAGAGATATATGAGACTCAGTAACCAAACATATCTAAGGTCAAATTCACCCCTGGCTCCGATTTTTGGCTTCCCTGTGTGTATATCTGTATACATCATGTAAACTGTTTAATGCATCCAAACTGAAGGAAAACAGTTCCCTCGTCTTCTCAAGACTTTTGTCATGCTAATGTGGCCTATATGTGACCTACATACTTCCTACCAGCCTGGGAGGGATCTGACGTTAACAAAGAATAAAGCAGTAGCTCCTGTTTCAGTCCTCTGGTCATATGAAGATGCTGTGTAAAGCAGATGTCTTGGTAATGCTCTGCACATTTTAAAGGTCTGGAAATGCTGCTGTTGTGGGGAGTTTCTTCTTCATCGTAAGCCTGGCTCCTATTGCTGTGCATTCACTAACTAGGAAGCCACTGTAAGAGGAAGCAGCTTTGGCGTTCTGCCAACCTGCCAACTGCATGCAGTATTTCGTGACAGAAATGCAAGTGTGATACAGAAAAATGTAAATATCCTCTATAAGGATGTGGAAACTGTATTTTACATTAGTCCTGTACCCTTTCCTTGGTTCGCAGTGCTATTTAAGGATCATATAAAATGATGAGAATACTTCAGGAGTGAGGTAGGGGTTATGTTTTGGTTTTGGTTTTTTTTTAATAGGACATGGAAATACCAGAAGTGGCAACCTTGCTATTTTCTAGTTTTGCTAGAGAGTCTACAATATCCCTCGATGGAGCTATGCTAATAGATCTTAATTTATAACTGGAAAGGTAGAACGGCTGATTTAGGGGTTTTTTGACTGACAAAGCATTTCTCTAAAATGCTAATTCAGAGATGATTTTAAACAGAAAATAAAAAACTTTGTAATCTTTTCACTAACACTTTATCATGGCCATAGTCCTCATTTATAATGTAAAATGAAAACCAGAAACAAACTTTAATTAAAAAAACACAACTGCATTTCAGCCTTTTTCCCTATCAAGGAGCAAACATTACAGCTCTTTTCCCTCAGGCTACACATAGTGCACACAATTCTTTCATCCATTTGCCAGATCATTATGCTTTGAGGTTGCCCTTTATACAGAGGCTTTACCTAACTTTCTTCCCTTGTAGCTAATCCTGTGCGTTCAGAAGGACAACTGCAGTCCCGCAGTAATCTGACTTTTGCTGCTCCCCTATTTAAGCTAACAAGTATTTAGCTTTTCATCTGCTTTATTCTTCCCTTTTTATTTCTTGAGATGTCTCAACCAGCATGGCTATTTACTCCTTTTCACAGGCATCTGAAGAGAAGTACTTTTTTTCTTTCATAGCTGTTGAAGATATTCCCAGCTTTGCATGTCTTTAGTTAGTGTTATGGATTGTTAAAATAATAATGCCTTTCAATAGCTTAATACATGATTCTGAATTTTCTTTTCATTTCTTGTAGACATGTTCTGTATCTACATGAAACAAAGAAGCACTTAAATCCAGTGAGGGTCCTTCCAAAATACCTAAAATATGCATCTACCAACAAAAAATCTTAGGAACTCATTAAACTGTTCTGTTTGAGCGGGGTCAGGCAGAAAGGAATAAAAACTTAAAGGTTTCATATTATTCCCTGAGTTTGCTTACATTGTTTAGGCAAGAAACAAAGTTTGTCAGAGTGAGCACATCCCATGTATGCTCTAAGGGCAAACCATTACCATCTTCACTCTGGCAGAAGCACTTGGGAATGCAGCATTCAAATACCAAATTAGGAACAGTCATCACCTTTGGAGAAGGGCCAAAGTCATTCACTCCAATAGTTTTAAGAAATCTCAATTTAAGCTTTGGATTTTTTTTATAATGTCTGAGACGACACTCCCGTTTTTCAGGTAAAACTGGTATTACTTCTCTGTCAAAGGGGGTTTCCATTTTAAAATAATGTCGTTGGATTTGGATTTCATAAATACTTACTACTTCTGAAATACCAGACATTATTTACTTTTTGCCTTAAATTAATTCACTGTGTAACACCAATTTGCTCATCAGTCTGGAGGAAAGATCACAGCACAGCACTGACACTGGTGCAGTGCTTTTAACACCACCAAACTTGCACGGTTTCATAGCAAATTGAACTGATTTTTTCTTCCTGTTCCAATCTTGGGAGCAGAGCCCTCTTTAGCATGTTGACAAGAGCAGAAGTATATCAGGATGTAAGCAGGCTGCATTTGCCATCCACATCGCAATCTGTGCTGAGGAGAGCTAGCATATGGGATTTGCCTTTCAGAACTTCCCATTTCTTAAGGGCTCATCAGGGCCACTGGAAAAAAAGAACCAGATGTGATAAAAACTCTGTAATAATTGCTTTGTAATTTTCCAGCTCTGAATCCTACAGTGCAGTTTACTGACACAAGCACTACACATCTCTTCCTTCCCTTGTGCTGAACCAGCAGTCTGGCAGTCGTCCCAATTTTTTACTGTTTTTACTGCAGAGAGGTTTGCTGAGAGTGAGGGAGGGAGGGAAGGATTAACAGCACTTCTGGAAATGCAGGGCTGGTTTATATTAATCTCTCCCAGTTCAACTTCCATGCACATCCTGTAATGCCTGTTGCCGTTTTCTAAGTCTTATCCTAAAGCAATCATTTTTCCAGAATACTACTAGTCAGTTCTGGAACTAGAGCAGGAGCTTATTTGGTAGCTTAATTACAGGTAAGTAACTTGCAGTAGGGAACTGCATCTGGTGCCTGCCTATTTAAGTGGCTGTAGGGTTCAGTGTAACAGCTATGTGCTATCCAGTCCTCAAGAAGAAGAAAAAAACCCAACATACAAACAATGAAGAATAGCAATGCAGTATCTTAAAGCTTAAATGGCTGCCAGTTAATATCCTGATCTCTACAGTGATGGGTATGGTGGTATAACAGACATGGTGCAACCTCGACTTTGTCTTCGAGATGATGCAGGGCAGGCACCCTTTTATTATTGGACATGAAGAACATCAGAAAGCTTTGTCAAAGTCATCAAAATTCATACTCTCAAAACAGAAACTATGGAATCACCTTAGGACTTCCGTGAGGCTCTGTCCTACCTGGCAGTGCAAGGGAGGGGGTCTTCCATGGGTACTGCACCCCTCTTGTGTAATCACGTGCTGTTGAACACAACCCAGTCCTACACACACAGAATGCTATTTCCTTAGATATACAGCCAGTTCTCACTTTCTTTGGATGTTTATAGTCCATTTGTTTTTGTTCTCTTGTATGCACTGATGAGCTTACGTATACTGCTTCATTTCCTGTACTGTACAGCAGAGATAAACCAGAAGGGATAAATTAAGGATCAGGAAAGACCTAAGCATAAGCTATGAAAGGAGACTTCTCCCAGATGCCTCAATTATAAGATGATCACTGGTGACAAATAAGGTTTCCCAGATGCTGCAAAGGACAGTATCTACAGCCACATTTAAAAATATTACAACACTACAACAATGCAGGCCAGAACAGGTTTCTCATAAGGATTTCATTTTCTTTTGCTGAAAAGTTATTGGAAATATGGACCTACGGAGTAGCTTGTGTAGTTGAAAGTTTGGCATTACCTTTTGCTCCATCTTGTGCTTCAATTTCGTTTCCACTTGTTCTCACAGTTGAAGGTTCACTTCCATCACAAACCTAAGAAAGAAACAATAAATATGCATGCCTATAAAAAAATTTGCATGGTTGTAGAAACTCCTTTGATGCTGTGCAGGATTAAAACACATACTCCTGCAATTCAAGAGCATGCAGAAGCATACCTGTGTGTTTCAGCAGAAAACCCTTTGGCAAAGTCTAAGGGGATCTGAAATCTAGGTAATTAAAAAAGAAGTTAATTAAGTACATTCCCTCTCTTCCTAAAATGAGAAGTGAGCATAAGGCTTAATTTTCCACAGTTACAAAGAATAAGAAAATGTATTCTTTGACCCGAAGCCATAGTTTGCACTGGAGAGGATATGGAAAGGGAACCTGGAGGAGACATTTTGACTAACTCAGGCCAAATTCCTTCCTCTTGCAAAGTCTTTCATGGTTGCCTCCCCTACAGAACAAGCCCATCCCTTTTGCAGGGCACGTTGACGTTAATATCTGTGCTGAAAGCAAAGCTAGGACACTCCAAAGAGACAAAAAAACAGGAAAGGATTTGAACCATCTTCTTTCTACAGTGCTGCACTACCCAGTCTCAAAATCTGTCACATTCCATGAACTGGATGACACCTACTATAGAAAAAAATATTTCAGAACATATAGAAAATCTATACACACATATATATGAGTATACATATATCCACATACGTTTTCACCTACATATTATTTTTGTTATCTTTTTGGCAACTCCGATCAACAATATTTAGCATTCTGGATTTTTAATTGTATTTTACTCAAGGACTGCATAACTCCATAATTGCTGAGAAAAAGAAAAAACAACAACAACAAAAAAAAAACCCAACGTTTTAAAGATTTCTCCTACCAACACAAATCTGTATATTTACTTTTTTTAAAAATCAGGGATCTTGAGAGGTAGAAGAAGACAGCATGACTGCCCAGAAAATTCTTACTCTTTCACAGAACAGTAGAAGCAGGCTGGGAAGCTGTCAAGGTACCAAAAGTCTAGCTTCTCTTTGAGAATATGGCAGGAAATTTAGTAGACACATCAACACAATTGGTGCATTGATGCAAAACTTCAACACTATTGTTTTTCCTTTCCTCCTGCTTTCCTCCAGGTGAAGGGAGGTTACAGGATTTTCAGAGGCTATTATTAAACTGGAATGACTTCATATAGCTGCAGATGGCTTCAGTTCTCTTTTGTTACATGAAAAGCTTTCTAATGATGGGAGAGTAACAACGCACTGAGAGGAGTTACCTAGGGAGGTCGTAGAAGCTACTTCATTACAGGCTTTCTGTGACAGATTAGATGAATAACCATAAGCAATGATTTCTGAATAACTATCTTGCTTTGGATAAAGGAATGCAGTGCAGCTTTGAGGGCCTACACTTGTATTATTTCATTTCAGTCAAGGAGACAGGTTTAGAAGGATTTTTTTCAGGTATTTCTATAATTAATGAATATTCTAACCTTCTGTTTTATACATCTTAAATGGCTACAATCATTTGTCTGTCTGCATTACTTCTCACTGATGTCAACATCAAAACATGTAGTTTAAGAGACACAGAAGTCTACTGAACACTGTGACATATGATTTTCAAACATTACAAAGTGTAGCTTAAATACAGGAACATGAGTATTTCTTGTGCTTTACTGAAATAACATACTTGAAGGGGAAATTACACTGCTTTAAGCTATATGATATTTTACCTAAATTGCTCTGCTATTAGATCTTGTAATTTTTAGGTGTACTCAATTCCAAATCAGATCCCATAAAGCTTTTCTGGAATTAATATCCCTTCTGCAACCACATGCAAAGCAGAACAGTGAAAGGGAAGTTGTGCTTCCAGAATGTATATTTGAGCATACAGACTTCCCTCACTACATTTCAGCTCTGCTGAATTTGAAAGGAGTTGCTGAAGGAGAGGAAGCTGTTGGGGGAAGGGGGAAGTTAAATCCCCTCAATATTTGCCACACTTTCCACTGCCGCTACCACTGCGCTGAGCGGCAGCAGCAAGAACAAGGGATGGGGCTGAGGTCGCCATGCACTTTCATCAGGTCAGAGTTTTCTTACAGCTGAAGATCTCATTGCTCTTGGGGAAGCAAAGAGGACAAATATACTTCTCCATAGAAGAGGAATTCTAATCATAGTCTCCATTTCCCTCCTTCCCCTTTTCTGTGCATGGGAGAGGAACTATCCTGTTCAATACCCCATGAGAGGAAACAGGAACCCTTCGCGACCTGTCAGAGCAACTTCCCACGCACAGTTTAACGACATGCGTAGGCCCTGGGACTCAGTACAGGGTCTAAGCCCACAGCTGACAGGCATAAAGACCTAGCCAAAACAGAGGAGGTTAGGTTGATGGCCCCCTTTTTTTTCTTTCCCTTTTTTTAAAAAAAGAAACAAGAGCACCAGTAAGTAAGAGGTACTGCACCCTATCTGGCAGACTGCTGAGGATGCCTGCAGGGCACTACCACCCAAAGATAAAAGTGGGCTTTTGGTAGCTCTTTGGGTGATTGTTGTAATGAGTTTTGCATCTGTGTTAAAATTAATTCAGATTAACATCTTGACCATGGAGTGGTTGTTCTATTCAACACTTTAAGTAATATGAGGCCAATATACATCTCTCTACATACTAAAATTGCTTAATGTAATGTCAAGTCTGGACCAATGCTTTTCCCATAAATTCAGTAAAGAATTCCCTTGGAAATAAGTGAAAAGTTAGACACAAATCTTCTGGAAATAACCGTTTTGTGTCTGTGTGTCTCTCTCCTCTCCCCCTAACCCTACACATCCTTCTCTTTGCCAGAATCAAACAAAATGACAGTAACTTACTTTTCCCTTTGAATCGTTTTGTAGCCTGAAGATATCTCTCACATCAGGAATCTGGTGCTGTTTGTTTTTTTTCCTCATGGTCTGCGTCACAGTCTCTACTCGCTTTTCTACTGCTGCCTTCTGCATTCGGGTCAGTGTGGACAGAAACACCATGCTTTCCAGGGAGTCGCCAGAGCTCTCGCCAAAGAGATTTGACAGACCTGCCTCCTTCAGCCATTCTTCTTCCAGTTCTCCCTCTGAGCAAGGCAAAGAGAAAAAGGAATAAACATTGGCTTTCAAGTACTGTTAAGCAGACTGCATGTTAATAACTTGATATAGTTAATGCAGTTCACAGGGAAAGTACTAAAGGGATCCACAATTAAGGACAATTACTTACACTGTCATGAGTTGGAAAAAAGCTATTGTTCCTAAAGAGCTTCAAAAGGGTTAATATATGATATCAAAGCTTTTAAAATAGTTAATCCAGTACAAATTGCTATGGGGCAATCTTTATAATAGTCTACATCACTTTTATTAAATCATACACCATTTTAGAATTGTACCTAGCTATAAATGTGCATGCAGAAAGCCTCTGATCATTATTGCTTCATTAATTTTTAGTTCAATCCTCTTTTTAGCTCCTTTACTGACATGGATCTGCCCACTATTCTTGATACATTAATCCTACAGCTCTCTACTAGCTCAATTTAATGAAGGACAAATCAGGCTACAGGAGTCACCTTTATGCTATTTTTTAATCAGTTCTTATGACATGGTCTCCAGCCAGCTGACAGCCCATGAAACAATTGTTGCTTTAGTCTTATAGCTGATAAGGTATCCTTTATTGACAGATCACTACACATGAAAGAGGAGAAACCTATTAAATAGTGTCACCAATGGCAAAACTTTGCTTCTGAAATCAGTATCTCTCTAATGATACTTTCTTTAAAACACTAAGTTCTGTCTGTAGCAGCCAAGCTTGCACTTAATGCCAACAACCCTCTCAAACATTCAAGCAATGTTTCCATTTATCAGATGTCTAAAAGTACTCCAAAGTTGCATGTCAACTTCACTGTTGACTGCAGTTTCCCACAGTGCCCAGTGCATATCCAAGTGGGCACCTGAATATTAACAGAGTTCAGAAAACAGACACAAAATTTTAAGTATAAATTTTGCTACGGCCATGCAGCCAAATCCTGAAGCTCTCACAAATCTCTCAGATTTTGTTATTAGGGCTGGAAAGAAGGGCTACACCCATTCTCCAGAGCAGATGTGAGCAAGGCATATCTTATCTCTCCCCTGCCTTGCCTTTGCATGGCTGCATCTCAAGTAAGCCCCAGCCCAGGCAGGCCCATCATCCAGATGCAGCATCCCACACATTGAGGAGTACTCACACCCAGCAAGGTGCTGCACATTTGGCAAGTTGTGGGGCAGAGCAACATCTGCGTGAGCTTATCAACTCAACTGAGCTGACTCACTTGTGCTTCATGCCAGAGTCAGTATCTTGGGCTAGAGCAGTAACTAGGGGGAAGAAGGCTATATATAAATAAAAAAGGAAATAGTGGGTTTTGGAGTGCAGAGTCTGAAGGCACAGCAGCATGAATGAGCTGGGGTAAGAGAAGAGACCCATGCGCTGCAGAACCATGAGCTCTGCTGCTCTGAAGAAAGCCTCACAGCTCCGTCAGATGCCCTGCTCCCCTGGCACGGAGGCTCAGAGCCTTGCTGCTTTCTCTAGAGGCCAGGCTGCTAACCTCTTCAGAGCACTTGTACATAGCAGTGATGTTTCAAAATGCCTGGGGAGGCAGAAGTGTAAATCCCTTTGAGAGCTAATGGAGCACATTCTTCTCACTCATGTAGAGGCCAGACCAAAATGCAAAACTATCCATTTTAATTTACTGAGACTGCAGATCTCTTGTAAGAATGGGAGATACTGCACTGTTAAATATTTTTTAAGAGAAGAGTGGAATGAAGTATGTTAATCCTCTTTTGGCTGATAGGACAAGAAAAATAACAAAATTGTCCAACTTTCTAAGATCATTCCCTCAGAAGTGCCCCATAATTGATGCTTCCGAGAAACAAAAATAATACAACTGAACAGTCACAATAGTTACAAGTGCAGAAAGTTACTCACTAAACTTAAACCGGTTAATCATTGGCTTATCTTCTAAAGCGCGAGGTTTCTATCCACAATAGCTACAACAACGAACAACATACACAAAGAGTGAAAGGGTAAGTTAGTTTAACAGTAAACTGCAAATAAAGCTTCAATTGTTGTGATTTACAACTACAGGCACCTTTCTGATGTTCTGCAAAAACCATTTAAAGGAAAGCCAGCCTCTTACTTTTCTCTGACACAATTCTCTCTCAGGGCACTGCCTGTTTCTGGTGATACGCATCAGAAGCAACAGAATTTTCAAAGTGAAAGTTCAGCAGAGTGACCTCCTTTTTGATTTAAGTGTGTTTGGTGGGTGCCATCTCTTGAAATCAGACTTAAAGAAAAGTCCCTAAATCAGCAAACTGATGATCATTCACAAGAATGGATTTCATTACCATCTGGCTCTTTCACTACAAGTGCTACTCGTTCCTCATTATTATTTCCTCTGGTTTGATGGATGTTTTCAAGTTCTTTCCAGTAGTCATCCATAGACAGTTCATCCAAGGAGTCCTGGGATCCTGAGCGGTCAAACGATGCTCCATCAGGGCTCTTCTTGGAATAGTCATGGTTCATTGTATACTGGCCAGACCGACGGCTATAAACATAAACCAGAAAGCAATTTTTGGTTAGCATTTTAAGGTACAGGATATATTAGCATCTGTGAAGGCAGTTAGTGATGAATTGTGTCAAAGTATCATAGCAAACTACTGTTAACAAGCAAACCAAGATATTAAAAATCACTTCTAATATCTGGAATATATTTTTAACTTAATATTTCTGCCATACATATGTCCCAGTCTGGAATAGCACAGCATTCTGTATTAAAGAGGAAATAATGAATCCAAGTCCTAGTAACCCTAGTTACACCAAACCTCTAATTCAACTCACATCAGTCAGTTCCACAATCTTCATGATATGCATTTTCCTTACATCACTGTTCATAAAGAATTTTTCAAAAGTGCCTTTCTGCCTGAGTAAATTCTTATACCTCCACAATATTCTTACTTTTTTCCTTTGCTATTCTGCTTTTATTTTTTTATTAACATTTAGTCTGGTATCTATAACAGCTGGGAAAGGACAAAGTAGAATTACTGAAGTTACAGCTTGTGAAGTAAACTGGTGAGTCCAAACATTTAAGAAAGGCCACTATTCATTTCTATCTTGCTTCCTCTTTGACTGAAAGCTTACCATTTTTGTAGTTTGATGTTACTAGTTTTTAGTTCACCCTGACAAATATACGTTGCTACGGCTTTCAAAAGGGATCTTTCATCTAAAGTACAGCTGCAATTTGAAAAAAGAAACTAACAAGCTGAAACCTCTAGAACTCATCTTGACCTCATTAGGTCACTGGCAAAAAGCGACTAGCAAAGACCTAGCAAAGAATTCCTCTTAAAAAGTGCAAAGTTTATAATGATGTCACTGAAGTTACAGGTCATCCTTACAGTCAAATATACCAAACCAAAAGCCACAAACTGATTCAGACTATCAGTGGATTGCATGAGTAGCAACCTGATCTAATTTCAGAGTTGGCCCTACTTTGAGGGGGGGGCTTTGACCAGCCAAGATGACCTCCAGTGGTCCTTGCTAAACTAAGTTACTCTACTATTATGATACTATATCAAAATTCTTCCTAGTATTAAAAAATAGTAAGTTCTTAACATTTCAGGAACAGCTTCAGACATCTTTTATGCCTGAATTTGTCTTCATATGCTAAAAATGGAGGCATGGTTTAGGGTCAAGTAATAAATATCACTTATTCCGAGAGAAAAACATAGCAAAGGTCAAGCATTGCAGACTTATCACAATGTAAATGAAGAAAATTAAGTCCTACCTTCCCATTTGGCTGACTTTGCGAGTTTATCTAGAATAATAACAAAAGCACCTCGTCCTTACATTTTATCTTGGGACAACTAACAATTGTTAGCTACCCCTAAGAAAAAAAGCCATACCTTTCTCTCTGAAGATAAGCCCCTTGTGTGTCCAAGTCACAAATCCTTTCACACCATACGTGCTTGATTCTCTGATAAGAAATGCTAACTATATGGACTTTGCCTTTAAAGGTAAAGAGCCTTATGGAAGGACTATGAGTTTCCACCCGCCCTGCCTCTCTGCTCCAGGTACAAGTTAATAAATGACAATGAACTACCAAGCTGATATGCATCCCAACATCATTCCTTAACCTGCCCTTATTTGAAAGCCCAGGAAAAAAAAAATAATATATATATAAAGGAGTATTTAGCTCATGTATCAATGTCAATAACATCTTGCTAGCTGTGCAAGTTACCCAAAAAGTACAATTTCTCCGTGTAGCTACCTCAGTGCTGAAATTTCTCCTGACAGGCGTGTCCCGTGTGTGACCTGTGCTGAATCCAACACTAATCACTGCAGAAAGACATTCATTGAGCCCCATCAGAAGTGTCCCCAGCAGCCAACGTAGGTGCCAAGTGTGGCCGAAGCGGGCTGGGCTCCTCAGCTCTTGCCTGGGTTGCCCTCCTCCTGTGGCTCAAGGTGTTCAGAGCAGACTGGGTCCCTCTCAGAAACAGACTCTGTACACTTGAACCGCAGCCTGAGTGAGGTCAGATTTCAGTTTATCATCCCTCAGTTTAACCCCACGGAGCTGCTCAACAGCTCTTCGGTGGCCTTTCACCTTTGGAACAACCTGCTCTCGCTGACCCACCTCAGCTGAAATTTAAACCATCACAGCACACTGTGCAAAAGATAAAACTAACAGATCGAATATGTTAAAAGTGTGCACTTAGGAGGCTCTGAAAGGCTGAGGTGGGATACTCTGCAGCAGGCCATGGCTCTGTGTCACATTTCCAGGGCAGTGCTCCTCCTGTCCTCCCAAAAAAGCCAGCTCGTTACCTTCCCCAGACTAAGAGAAGAGAAGTCTGTGTCCCAAAATGCACAGCTGATACTCAGCACAGAGCACTCAAGGCCATTTTCAGGGTCCTGTGAGCATTTGCTGTATATTAAAAACACTCCATTAACTCCCAGAGACTGCGCCCTACCCTTCAATCACGGGTCACAGGCCTGCTCTACTCCACCAAACATCATCTGCTTTTCCTGTAAGGCTCGTCCTGGCCTGACCTTCCACCTCTCATTAACAAATCCATACGGCAACTCCCAACTTTGAGCGGGCAGTAATGCCACTTCTTGTTGTGCAAGCCCTCAGAGAAGGACTCGAACGACCAGGGGAACCTTCCAAGAAATATTCACACAAAAACCTCACTGCTCTGACATGAATCTCTCCTTCAAAATCCGTGTTGCTTTAGGACCATTCACAACTGGCAGCCCCAGCCGGCAGCACTCCGGCTCTTCAGGAGCAGAGGCCACAGGCCACGGCCACACCGCTCCCGCTCCACTCACCGACTCCTTGTCCTCCCTTGTCAGGCGCCATCAACCCTCAATCCCTAGTTGCTGTTTGGGCTGCAAACACTTTCAAAGCCATTTGCACATCCACAATTCACATTTCTATGGGCTAGGCCAGAGAGAGGCTCAGGCTGCGAGAGAACAACTGACAGAACGGGTCAGATCTTATTTTCACTTCACTTGGTTCAATGTTTCTTGCTTTGCACGTCCCACCAGAGAAAGATGCTGGTGAAACGGCATTTAGTGCATCATCCACACTGCCACAGCTCCAGGAATCCTCATCTTTCTCTCTGGGCACAAAAAGGCACAAACAGACCCTTTGAAGATACTGAGGACACTTTTTTTATATCATAGTGTTGAAGATGAGAAAACAAAAAAAATTTTAAAATGCACAGTATAGGGAAAAATAGGTTGCCGGTTAAGATTTTTATCTTTAGGTATTTATTGACAAGACCAAGAACATGGGATTTCTGCTGTGACCTGCCACTGAATTAAATCCTTTTCCAAACATTTGCTTAGTAAGCATGAGTTGCACATCACACAATAAAAATGTACAGGTGGGAATAAGTTAAGGCCAAAAAAAAAAAAAAAGACAGGAGAAGGGGAAAAGTAATCAACCTTAGTAATAACATAAAGAATCTGGAAGAAATACATGTTTTATATGAAAATATATGTTTTTTAAAATAATTAATCTCACATTCATAGAAAGAATAATAAAAAAAAAAATCTATCTTAAAAAAGTATTTCAAACACCCCATGTTGCAAAATTTAAAATTTTGTAGAAAAAATCCTTTCGAAAAAACTATCAGTAGGAATAAGCAAACTCATTACAAAAAAAGCTGTTGTGGTTGCAGAAGATAGATTACTTCTCCAGCACACTCTTAAGTTGTTAGGTGTTCAGTTTTTCTATTTAAAATTTGAAGAATGCAGCTGCTTTTCACAAATATCTTTAAGATCTCTTTTCTTTTCCCAGAAAATGTAAGCTACTGCTAACAAATACAGTCACTTAAAATAATTTTCAAACACTATTCATTTAGCCTTTCAGATTACTAAATGGTAATTTTACTTTCCAGCAGTTTTTTTCCCCCAGAAAACTTTCCATTAAGGCCTTCACCAACAACACTCTCAAATTCTATTAAAATCTTATTCACATCTATTTCCAATCATTAGTAAATAGTTTACTCTTCAAATAGCTTTACAGGGAGCAGTGCTATACTCTCATTTCCAAATTACACACTCAGTCCTGAGCTCTGATACTCAGACACGTGTCCTTTGCAGCTGATGAGATTTTTGCCTATTTATCTCGGTACAAAACTGAGCCCTCAGGTATAAACCCCATTCTTCAACACAGTTATTGCAGTCTCTTCCCAGAGTTAATCTTCTTGTCCCACCCCCTAGAGATACATTTATTTATTAGAAACACCCAAGGATGCAAGACGAAGCATTCCAGCTCTTCCAGAGGGGAGCTATTAAAAACAGTTCTTGTAATGAACACCGCTACATTTACAAGGAAGGAAACCAGATTTGGGTTATTTCACTAAGCACTGATGAGCTTCACGTTGTGGCAAGTACTTAAGGCAGAAGTACTGAGTGCAAATATTTTCTTCAGCCTTTCCTTTTGTGACCATGTCCTTTCTCAGCCTGTAAAAAAAATACGACTCTTCACATTAATCACTGTTTTACAATGTAATAAAAATGTGCTTTTTTCAGGTTCTGTCAGCCTAATTTGGATTTCATCAACAGTCAGTTTATACCAGTGCAGTCGTCTTTATTCCTTATTTTCTTCCCTGTGAAATCTCAGTCTCCTTGTCTGTTCCAGTGCCTTTTTATCAGTTCATAACTGATACTTGTCATACGTAAACCACAGCAGCTAGAGATTAATCAGTTAGCAAGGAGCACTTTCACTGGCATTTCAGACAAATTCAGTTCACTGAAAGCTAATGTTGCCATCACTTCAATTTTTATCCCTTAAGAATGAAAGACTATATTGTATTTTAAAACAGTAAATGATGAGAAAAAGGTATCTTTGTATTTTCTATAGTGCTAGCCACTAATTTTGAATCTGAATATGATCTTTCTGCATCGCTATATAAACATCATAGCTGCATGTCATCCTTATATACTATATATATGGGTATGCATGTATTAGATATGTCAATATACTGAAAGCTAGAAATACTAAATGCAAAGATGTTAGTGGTCATAAAAACTAGGGAATATAAATAAACTGTTGAATTAAACTGTATAGATTAACAATGCTGAAAGAGAAGTGGACTTCCTCTAACAGGATTATTGCAGGAAAGCTCACTGACTCCAGGAAAGCACGAAGTCCAGCTACCAAATACTGCACAAACGTAAAGCAAAAAGATACCAGTCCCTATAATCTGTTATCTTCTCCTTGAAAAAAATGCAACAGCGGATGAAACACAAGTGAAAGGGAGGAGTGGGAAACACCTTTTCTGCTTGACTACAAATTAGGAATTTCTGTTCAGATTCCTTTTTTCCACCCACTTTTGACAAAGTTTTGGAATTCAAAATTTAGGCCTGGATCTTTCCTGAATAAAAACTATTATAACTAGAAAAATTGTCACAAGTGGAACAAGGGAAGAGGACACCTAATTAATTGTTGGGCTTGACCTCAATTAGGATTCAGCTCTTTGGGGTTCAACAAATAAGGTCCTTTTCCTTTTTAAGGCTATGGGAGTCTTAAACATTGTCTTTAAACAGGCTCCAAATTGAAGGCCAATTCAAAGTTCTGCAAGACTAAAAGTTTCCTGAACATTTGTATCAGTCAATTTCCAACATTGAGAACAGTTCAAAAAAAAGCATTGCACTATCAAGTGATATAATTACTTGTCAAACTGGACTATTCAACTTTCTTAAACTGTAAACTGAAAATACAGTCCTCCTGTGCTTGGCCTTAAAAGCTTCTTTCAGTAATCCCGGACATAAACCATTGCTATTTGGGCTCTTGTGCAGGCAACACCTTGAGTGCTGCAGCCCCTTCAGATACACTCTCTGGTACGCCAATAAACTAGCACTTTCCTTCCAGAGATATATAAAACAATAAAAACAAATCTGATTATAGCTATATTACAGCAGCAGCTGCCCATGCAAAAGGAGTCATCACTCCCAAAGCCAGTGTACGTTTGGCCATTTACATAAAAGCTACTAGTAGTATTGTTGCAGCCATACTTCAGCTGATACTGGGGCTCACCGACTCTGAGCATCACACAAACATGTGGTTTTCCTGTGAGAGGGAGAAAGAAGAGGTGGGTATTTGGCACGGAGAGGTGAAGCATGCTGTTCAAATTCATGGTGCAAATCTGTGATAGAAAAAAAAATAATTCTTAGATCTTGAGTTTTTCACCACTGGACCACTGCCCACGAAAGATCAAGATCTTCCCCATAGCACACTACAAGGCAGATAAAAGGAAGCTCTGCTGTTGTGTGTTTGTGATAGACTCCATTGCTGTGGCTATAAATAGAGTAGCGCTCTTAAAACAGAATTATCTTGTTGACACAGGAGTTACAAAGGTAAGCAGTAATGTGCGTAAGTAATTTTAAGTTTGTACAAAGGCTAACTAGAATTAAACAACAAAAAAATGCCTATGGGTACTGTGGCCCATTTTGACAACTATTTACTGAGCAATCACATCCATGGGATGCTGTGCTCTTAAATATAAATACAGGACTTCCCAAGTCCTTTCAAATCTAAACAACTAAAAAGATAAGGAGAGGGAAACCATGTGGTCTCCTGTCCTGCTTCTTATCCTGAGGGTTGAGCTACGGAAGTGTGGGAATAAGTAAAGCTCCTAAACCCAAAGCTCCCCCCACCCCTCCCCTCCTTTCAAGAAGCCAAGTAGCAAGAGGTGCAAAGACTTAACCGAATTAACCAAGGAAGCTCTAATCTAATGGCTACAGCAGTTGCCTGGTTTGAGCTCCCTGTTCTTGGCTGAGACACTTGCCTGGGAAGTGATAACCAGGCCTTCCTATAGCCACAGCACCTACCAGAAGAGCATCCTGATCTTTCACAACTTCTAGGCAAAGCTGCATCCCAAAGATCAGACATGAAGATAATGCAGGGCCTTGATTCCAAGGCTGTGTACATCAAGAATTTTTATTACCAAATAATTTATTCTAATGCTTTCAACTTATCCTTTAAGAAATTTCTTTCTGTCACACCACCCCTTTGAACAGAATCCAGTATTTTGCAGTGCAGTATCTTTCAAAGTCTTCTGTTAAAAAGAAAGATCAAATTGTAACTGATGGGCTCATCGAAGCAGGTTGTTCTTAAGTAACTGGATTTTGCATAAAGCCACAGAGCAATGACACTACGGAACTGAAGTTTGTTTCTTTGTTTAATGTAAATGTCTTCATCTTTTTATATGGCTTAATATATTGAAAAGATTTCATTGATAGCTAAAACCTCCTGTCCAACAAGACAATATAACTAGCTTTCATGAGCAGCGAGCAATCCTTAAGTAATACCTATCAAGATCCAAGTCTGGGCATTTGGTGTCCAGAACAATGAAAAAATATTTCTCACTCCTTTGGAAGTGCTTCATAACTTTTAGAAGGCATTAGAAACTTTAATCTGGACTTACATTTCTGCTTCTCATTCTAGCTCCTAAATCTTGTCACTCATTGTAACAACTGCATCTTTTCTACCTTTTCTGTCTTTTATCTTTCCATGCAAACTCTCCTGAAAGTCAGTCTTTTCAAGAAAGTCATACAGGACATGCAAAGATAACACTAACAAATCAACATAATTTCCAGTATTTTTGGTGAATTGACACTTAGCACTCCTTTTCTCCCAATTGAAGGAGTTATATTTTGGCTACTTTGTGACTTGATGGGATATTTTTAATGTCGATTGCAATTAAACTTGTCCAAATCCCCCTTAAGCTCCAAAGAAAAGCCAGAGAAGTAGGAACTGAGGCAAATCTCTATTCTCCTCCCAAAGACAGACTACCATGTGATTGTAGAGAGGGTACAGAACTGCACTAACTTTCTAAATAAGCAAAAAAAAGGCTGAGTAAGGAGAATCAGGTCTCGGGATTTTTTTTAATGCCATCAGCTGTTAATACCTGCTCAAAACCGCTCTGCAGATTAACAAAAAAAACCAAAACAAAACAAATCCAAAAACCCAGAAAACCCCACAAACTGGCATTTTAAACCCCTCCATGAATAATAAATGCAAAACAGGCCAAAGTTAGGACTGCCAGACTGTAAGTCTAAAATGTGTATATATATATATATATATATATATATACACACACACGCACACTGTACTGCTTCCAGCCATGTCCTCATTATTATTTATATAAGATTTTTTCACCTTAGTTAACATGACCTTCCTCCTTTCCCAACCCCGACCTGTCAGTGAAGAAAACAGGAAGGAAACTGTGGCAACAACACAGACTATTACACTTAATATTCCAGTCCACAGCACCAGAAATGGGAGATTCCAGATACAATACCAAACTTAATCTGCCGGAACTATACACAGCACTTCTAAAAAGATTAAAATATTTAATGACATTTCCTTCAATAGGACCTCATGTTCCTACATAGCCATTTAGACTCCACCTATTTTCTACTTCCAATTAGATAAATTATAATTATGGTAAACTGATACACATACGCACCTATCTAAAATGATGGTGTAGATCATTGATCTCTGTGTATGATTGATTATGTGAAATGATTTATTATCAAAGAGGGTGCTAGAACTATAACATATATATTTTTGAACATTTGCAAAAAGTTATATGATATGCCATCCCAGGTTGGTTCAGAATAAACATTATCTTGTTCTACTCCACACAAAGCAAGAAAGAATTCAGGATCGAGAGCTGCAACCATGAAGCCTGAGCGCACCAGTTGTGTTTCCTTGTTTTTTGGAGGACCGTTGCATTCCAGTGTCTGAGCTGTTCAACTCAGTACATGCTTTTAGCTTTATTCTCCAGTCATAAAACACAGAAGCCTGCTTATTTATTTTAGTGAAAGGTGAGTCTCATGGACTCAGATTTGGAGCTTTACATAGAACATCACATATTGTCAGACCTGCAGTAAAATTATCACAATTAGCTCAACAGAGAAGTAGTATCAGAAGAAATCAGTTTTGGTTTTACTTCTGTATTGGCAAAGTGAAATAGACTGTATTGTCTCAGGTCCTGTCATTCTGACACTTTTCATTCCTATACCACTTGAATCAAGACTCTCAAAGGCTTTGAAAACACATGCCTACATTTGCTGATACATAAAAGTTCCTGGTTCAAGAGCATACATTTTAGAAAGAGAAATATCTATTCCTGGGAGTGCAAATCCACCAGAGAGGGAAACAAAGGGATGAGAGAACCTTGGTGATCGGTATAGGTACAGTCACACAAGCAGCACCACGTTAGAAGCAGGTTTGAGACTCGTTGTCCTGGTTTTGCTAGGATAGAGTTAATTCTCCTTTTCTGAATGAAAACACAAGTCAGTCTCCAAACTCAACAGACACTCAGTGTATTTCCCTCACATACAAACCTAATTGTGTTTAAAGCTCCAGTTTTAAACAAAACATATTGCTCACAGCTAGGAAAGTAAGGAAAAGAATGGCATCACTCAAATCTCCTTTGTCATATTTTTGGCTCCGACCCTTGTTCGTGACCTTTCTCATTCCTTCCAAATGTCTTCTACATGACCTGGCTTCATATGGACACAGATATGTCCTCTGCGGTTTTGATTCTTTCAGTTCTCTACAACTCCTATCAATCACAAAAAATGTATGCAAAATATATTCTCTGTAACAACTCTCATGCTGCTTATTGTGAAAATATTTGAACACACCATACACATTTTAAAAGTACACTTTTTATGTAATCTTCTAAGAGAACCACTGGAACTAATCTTCTCCCAAAGAAGAGAATAAAGCCTGTGTGAGATTACTTCAGGCTCCATGAGAATCAAAGAGAATAAACCAGGAAGTGAAATAGATACAGTATTTGTAAGTCCATTATTGACAAGCACAGAGAGGAAAGATTTAAATAATTTATTTTTCTTTTCACAGTGGAAAAAAATAAGCATGGCAACAAAGCCCGATTTAAGCTATCCTGGCAAATACCAGGACCATCTAATAAAGTACAGTTACAGCCATGAAATGATACTGGAGTCACTTTTGTGCCTCTAAAAGCAATTAGCTTTCTAAAAGCATTAGCTCTTACCATGTTAAAGGACCTATTAGTTAGACTTATAACCCTGTTACTTTCAAATACAAGGCCTGCAGCACAATTCAGTAATTTTGTTTATGCTCGAAGGAAATTGGCACACATTCATAGTCAATTTATTACAATATAATCCTTACATTCAGAATAAATCGTAAATGAATTTGTATGAGCATTCCCAAACAGCAGGCAAGGAAATCTGTGCAGGATTCTAAAGACATTTTGTAAGGAAATCGTTTTCATTGTCCAAACAAACCACCAACAAAGACCCAGTAATACAAAGTAGATAAAGGTGCTCCTACAGAAGTTGGACGAGAGAGGGAAGGGAGGAAGCAGAAAGGGCTCAGGAGAGCAGCAGGCGTAAGGCAGGACAGCACTCAAATATATTGAGAGATACAGGTCTGTTCAGAAGCAAAACGTAAGACAGGATGCTTCTCAAAAGCATCCTTAAAGGCAAGGGGATAGGAGAGATGGAGGCCTCAAGGACACTGCAAAGGATGGACCACCTGGGTTTAGTTCAGACTCAGCATGAGGAAGGAGGCATTTGCAACCAGCTCCAAAAGTGGTTGCTGGGTTTTCACCTGTTCTCAGAGGAGCTAACACAGCAATGCTGCATATACCTCCGCACATGAGGCAATCCTGCTTTGAGGAACTCCTCTAGTAGGAGCCAGGCAGAGCGTGGCACAGCAGAGGCAGAGGGCAATGCAGGTCTGCCCTGATCCAGCACCCTTCGCACCCCCTCCCTACCACCACACAAAGAGGGCAGCAGCAAAGTCCATTGTCACCTCAGGAGAAGAAAAGGGCATTCAGTCACAATTCTTACTTTTTATCTTCAAGGGCAACTGCTAAAGCCACAATTATATAAATTATAAATTATATAAAGCCTTTGTAACAACTCCTTTAATACCAAATTCCTTTTTCTATGCAAACATTCCTGGGAAATACCTGTTCCTGGGGTGTAACAACTGAAGTGTCTGCAGCTCTCTCTGTTACCTACACTAATGAGCGTTTCCAAAGGCTTAGTGTCCTATGGCCCAGTCAGGAATCCCACTAAATAAAACCAAATTACATTAATATATCCCCTCCCTCCTAGTATTTCTGGTAGTTTTTAAATGTCAGTAGACAACCAAGCAAGCAGGAAGCAACTCAGGACCACAGATTCTCTCATTCCCTTTCCTGCTTCGTTAACACCTCTGTTTTCTGAATGGCACCAGAAAATTTATTAAAACATGCATTTTTTTCAAACAAGCTCTCTGAAAAGCTTTATTGGTACTTGTATGCACAGGTATGTCCCTTCATGTACAAATTAAGAATATAATTAAGCTACCAATCTGAATATACAGATGTGTTCACATACAAGTTTGAAAACCAGTGGCAGCCCTAACATAAAAGCCCTGGTGTGCAATTTAAGAGCTCCAGCTGCTCTGTTGTTTCACCACCACAGACGGAGGTGAACTTAGGAAGAAACTATATGTTTTCTGATGTGTCAGGTTTGAAGAGGAGCAATGGGGAGGGGAATCCAGATTACCTCCAGTAATTAATCTATTCTCACAGTGTGGGTGTCCCTGGGTACGATGTCACCCATTACTAAACTCCTACCATAGCACTCACTACTGTGCTACCTGCCCACAAGGTCTGAGCATCAGGGCTTGAATTCAAAAACAAAACTTAAACGGTAAGGATTTAAGAGCTTTTGTTTTGTTCCAGGAAAGGGGAAAAACAAAGAGAACATAATACAAAATAAACAATAGGGGGGAAAGCAGAAAAGAAACAAACCCTGGAAATGAAGAAAAAGTAAACAAAACGTGCAAATTAAATAACCAATCACTGAAAAGCAATGAATGTTGAAAATGAAAAACAAACCCTAGAAAAACATCCCATATGTATTTTATTATTAGTTGATCATGATTTTACACATGTAATCCTTGTTCCTCATTTCCACTAACAGCATTATATTTTTTGTTCTTTACTTACAGATCTGATTCTTTTTTGCTAAGCAGTCTCTTCTCCATGTGGGTACATGGGCAGCAAATTCATCAAAACAACACAGTCGTGGAAGACTGTCGTCACATTTTAAGGTGGCAAGAGAAAATGTTCAAGACTGGTCAGAAAGGGAAGGCTGACAGTCACTCCTTGCTTTAGTGCTGAAAAAAAATGTGCTGCTAGTAGAACGACAAGAAAATTGTTTCCAGAATTATGGAAACAAAAGAACAAAAGAGTGCTTACCAACTTGAGTTTAAATTGCATTCATCAAAAAGGGGATGCAGGCAGGGACTGCAAGAATTCTGGGATTTAAATATTAAACACTGGCAGTAAGTAAAAAACCCCAACAAAACAAAACAAAAACCCTGTCATTTTTTAGATTTATAAATTATTTATAAAAGATTTTCCTAAATAATTTCTATTAATTTCTATTTGTTCTCCTTCCTAACCAATACCCCTTCCATTACCAGCATTTTACAAACATGAGCGATACCAGTTTCTAAATCAATAATCATAGGTGCCACCTATGGTTATTCAGCTGATAATGTTCTCCATGATTATTGTTCTAAGAAGGTATCGATCTATTTTGGAAGATGTCAATCAGTTATAGAAAGCAACATCAATCTGTCTTTTAAAAATTATTGCATCACTAATATTAGCCATTACTCTTACCCCTAATTCCCAAACAAAATATTTCAGTGGAGGGTTAACTAACACCAAACAATGCAAGTAAAATGATGTTATACTCTTAGCTTTCCCCATGTATCCAGAGGTTAAATCTCTGACTTTAACTTTAGATATATTCCTTTGTGTAAACAGGATAAAAATAGCACCAACAACACTAAGTAGCTATGATTACAGATCCCAGTAATAATCAAGGAAAATGAAATACAATGCTTCACATAAAACACATTAAACCTGAAATAAGGCATAATCCATATGCAGATACTTCTATAAATACAAATTTGTATTTTCTTTAGCCGTATGTACACACACTGTGTGCAGAAGAACAAGAGCAATGTTATGCACTCTTGATTATTACTATCTGATTTTTAGTTAGAGGACCAAGCTCCCAGTGTTAGACATCTGTACTTCCCATTATGAGACTCATCTACAAATGAATACCATATGTTTTTATACAGTATCACATGCACAAAGCAAAAAAAAAAATTGCTGGATGCAATATTAAGTCACACACAAAAACTGTTTTAATTAATGTGAAAAAAAACATCATATCATAGCAGTGATCTAAGCCTGCAGTTTGGGGGAAAGGGGAGGGAGGAGGGAAAGACGGCCCGAATGGGCCTGACCTGGGCATACAGAGCAGAGAGATTTCTCAACAGTGAATGGCACAAGGCATGAGGCAAACCTGAGCAGAAGCTGCAGGGTGCCCTGCAAGTCCTCCAGTCCCAGCTCCCACGCTGCACTGCCCAACCACTCTTGTCCCATCCGCAGCCCTCGTGTCACCTCGCCAGGTCAGGCAGGACCCCACGGGCTTTTCAGTGCTGAAGCACTCCCTAAGGCACCTGAAAAGTTAGGGAACTGGCGCATTCCAGCTGTGCTGGGGAGGCAACGAAGGAACTTAACTCTGGGACTCATCTGGGTGTCAAACACATCAGGCAGGGTGACATAGTTAAGCCCCTTCCTACCAGGTGTATTTAAGTAAAAGCCACCTTAATATTTTCTGCCCTGAACTTGCACTTTTGCAATCTTAAAAGTTTCTCTGGATGCAAGAAATATTTGATCGTGCAAGTAATCAATTCTATCTCAGAGGATAAAGGATAATTCCCTTGCCAAAATAAGGCATCTGGACAAAGCTTTACATTTACAAAGACTATACAAGTGCTGACAGGTTAACACAGAAATGGAAACATACACTTGTCAACATCAAAAGGGTTTACAACCTACAATGTAAGTCAACAGAGCAATGGCAAGGAAAGTACAAACTCTTAACAGAAAATTTACAACACATTTTAACATAAAGATGAAAAGGAGACATTCAAAGAAAGACAAAAGTCCACATACCTAAATTATACTATTTTCTGAATTCTCAACTCTCTAAATGCAAAACTGGTGGGTAGACTTTACAGCTTCTGCCACCCTTGCTGTGTGTTTTCAACAGAGGCACTTGGATCTCCTTCCTCTTTGGAAGTCAGGAAGGTGCAATGAAGAATTTAAGGATATTTCATTGACTGTGCCCTCTAGGCAACAGACCTCGTTTTCCCTCTTACACTGTTTCATGATACCTCAGAAGTAAATTAGAATAATTTGTACAATGCCCTCTCAGAATAAATAGGACTTTTTATTACCACATATATACACTATTGTTTTAAATGATGAGGTAATATGCTGAAGCTGCCTCTTCCACAAGAGCACCCCAAATAATGCTCTTCAGCTCCAGTTCCCCTGGCTTGGTTCACATGGTCTTCACACCAGTACAACCTTGGAGTGCTCCAGGGACATGTCCCCAAGGGGTTCACCTCAAGGCTACCCCCCCCTTTACGAGTGCTCAAATCCACACCTCAAAACAACCATGTGCCAGACCTTGGGCACTCCATCCTTAACAGGCAGACCCCTTCAAAGACAGCACAAGCAGGAAGGCAGACAGCCTCTCATACACCCAGTGCTATGTCAGGGAAAGGGAAGGGTATCACCATTTGCTAGGAAAGACTACATGGGAAAACTCCAGCTACCAGGACTGTCAGAGGACTGTGTGGTAACATTGAGCAGAGACAACTAGATGCAAGACTGAAGCAGGCTACCAGCCCAGAGCAAATCACCACCCTCTGCAGCCACAGCACAGCATAATTATTTGTTCGGAAATAGCGATGGGTCTACATGCACAGAAAGGGCATCAGCATCACCTCAGCACTGCACCTCCAGCCAACAGCTAGGCTTTCTTCTACTGAAGGTCATAATTAGACATCCCAGGTAATACAGTGACCCTTTCAGCAGCTAAGTCACCTTCCACAAAAAGCCCAATGCCACTGCTTTTTCCCTTGTGTCGCTCACTCAACTTGACACAGTAGAAGACGTGGATTCCCAGAACTGTACAATGGACTTTGAGTGGCCCTTGTCATTAGTTTTTCCTTAATGTCATTTAATCCTAGAGGCCCTTGGGAAAACACTCGCAAGGCATCCTTTAAGGGAATCACAATGTACAGAGTCACATCTGTCCAGTAGTTATCCACACCTGAGCGCAGCACAGCTGGACATGCCAGCTACCTTGCCTTTTTTCCAAGCTACCAAGCAAGAGAAACAAGGGCAGGCAGACCTTGGTGTATCTAGCAGAAGGAACATGCAAGACATCTTGGTCGTATCTCCTTAACTTTAACAATTTCCTTAGTATTATAGAGACCTCACTCAGACGGATGATGAGTCCGACTTGTCTAGCAGCAGCAACTTGGTGACAACCACACAAAGCAGATGTTTCTGAGAAAGTAAAACCTGTGGCATAAGGGAACCTCAGTAATGGAAAAAGACAAAGCAATACCCTCTTCTAGTTATAAGGGTGACAGGCCTCCTCCTTGGAAAACTAAACGGATATGGATGTCCTTTTAGCAGCCTGGCACAGATGACTGTCCCATGACGCCTCACTGCAGCAGCGCTCTCCCACCTCTGAGATGGCAACCGGCTGGAAGCAGACTGGATGGCACATGGACTCACAGTGCTTGAAAACCATTAAGGAGATGATGGACCTCCTGAGGTAAAATTGCCAAGCTACTGTTTGACAGAGCACCCTGATGGACAACTGTCAGCAAGGGATATCCTGTACTCTGGGATCAGGACTAAGGCCTGGGAAACAAGTGCTCTGCACCTCCAGAGCCAATGAAGCCAGCCGCAAGGCAGCTTATGTATCAATAAATTAATGTCCCGCTATTGATCTGGAAGATGACCTGCCCCTTTGGAAGTTATTATAAGTAATTTCCTTGTTTAAAGTACTAGCAATGGCTTCTTATGACAGCAGCAGCTTGAAATTGCACAAAGGATCATCTTTGACTAGCTCAGAACAAGCCACAGAACCAAAGTAACATAGTTAATGATAAAAATACTACAGTTCCCTCATTGGTTACTATAAGCTGCAAGTGTTGCTCCTACTTGAAGAAGTATCTTATGCTTTTGCAATATATTTCCTTGAATAGTTTTATTTTTCCACCTTTAGTCAAAAAATCTAATTTCATACCAATATTTTGACTTAGATAAATTTCATCAGTCTTCAGAAGAATCTTACTGTAACTTAAACCACAGGTAAGTGAGTAAAAGTTCTCAAAACCAGACAGGAAATCAGTAATGATATAAAGAAAGTATTGGCATAAATCTATCTTTTTATTTAAAAATGGGGAATGTATAAAAAAAAAAAAATAAAACAAAGAATAAGTACAAAACATGTTCAGCAATTCCAGGTTTCTACAAAACAGAGATGAGTTTCTCATGCCAATAGTGTGGTGGTATAATGGAATACCTTACTTAAGTCACCTAGGAAGCTTTAGACAAAGGTGAGAGCTGAACAGACTTAATAATTATTGGAACAAAAGTGTGTAAAACAAGAAATTGTCTAGTTACTTTTCATTTCTAGATTTCCAATTTCCCAAATAGGGAACAGGGTTGTTTTGGTTCAGTTTTTTTTTGTTTGGTTGGTTGTTTTTTTTGTAAGGATCACATAATATTGTGGGACATCTGATGGACACCAGAAAACTTTTTCAATTTTAATAGCTTTTAAGCAGTACCACACTGTTTTGAGTGTAAGAGCCCCCCATTATTTCAGACATATTCATTAACAGATGATGTTCCACATTGTAACAAAAAGCTTTTACCTCCCAATCCTAATTTGCAAGTTGAATAAGACTAAATGAAAGGAAAATAAAACAAATCTTAAGGAAGAGGTTTATATGCATATCTAAAAAATTACCTGTGTGCTCAAATGGGATGAAAACCTCACTCCGTAGAAAGCAGAAATCAAACCCATAGAATTCCAAATCATTTATTCATGTATAAACATACATACTTATATAATGTATGTATTATAGAATGGAAGGAAAGAAATCCAGACAGAGAAGAACTTCAAGTCTTACAGGAAATCAGAATTGTAGAAATACATTTATAGTAGCCCAGTAAAAGGGTTTTTATATGAAAAATTGTTGCCTAGAGCAACACTGTTAGACAAAAACTTCAGAGTGTTCCTAGCCAGCAAACTGAATTACAGCTATAGTTATATACAAAATTAGACAAGTCAGTACACACTGTAACCCCCCCAAACCAGAAAACAAACAAACAAACAAAGCAACAAAAATATATTTTTATCAATACACCCATGTAAAAAATGTCTGCATGTACAGGCAGTAAGATTATCTACAGCCTTACTTGCAAGGAAGGTTGCAAATAAAATTAAAAGAAAAAGAAAACCAGCATACGCAGATGTGACCTTGATCCTTCTATTTAAGAAGAACAGTAACTCCTACTACTGAATTGTGCAAGATAACCTACTTGGAGAAATATCCTTTATCCAACTGAAGCTCTTTTAGATCAAAGTTGAATTACATGTTTTATATGAAATTACTTATGTGAGAAGATTTAGAGGTTGAGAAAGAAACAGGGGTTCAAAAACCTCCAGGAGACTAATAGAATAGAGCATGGTACAAAAGGCACCAACCTCGTCCAGAATCAGAGGTTGTGCACCTGTGTCAACACCATAACACACACGGCAGGGGAAGAAAGAAACAAACCCAAAAGGCCAA
Source organism: Antrostomus carolinensis (assembly GCF_000700745.2). Lineage (NCBI taxonomy): Eukaryota > Metazoa > Chordata > Aves > Caprimulgiformes > Caprimulgidae > Antrostomus > Antrostomus carolinensis. Next base: position 11,713 of record NW_010336807.1, on the reverse strand, counting down.
GCTGGGTTGAAGGGAAGCTTTCTCAGCCTATGCTCAAACCCACGTGAATACAGCTACACAGCTATTCGACAGGCTCATGCAGTGCTGGGCTAAGGTCTGAGCATGCTGCAGTGGTGTGACGGTGTGCTCCCCCCTATACACACCTGATCTTTATTTCCCATAACCCTGTTCAAGTGACAACCACCAGTGGTGACCATAATGGATGCTACCTGGTCATGCTAGACACATCCAGCTCAGGGGAGAAGGATCACAACACAATAGCCAAGGGCTGTCTTGTGCAACTTGCCCCAACAGCGAGGGGCTTGCTGAGAATGCACCGACCGAAATACAGCTGGTGTGCAAATATGACTCTAGGTCAGTCATCTTACTCCATAAATAGCGGACAGCCCAGGGGCCATGGAGCTCTCCTGAAACGACAGCAGGCTGCATGCCAGGTTCATCCCTTGAGTAGGGACACCTCTCAAGGTTACTCCTCAAGGTTGAGAGATTCCTTGCCACAATAGATCCTCAGTAAGTGACTAATAGCATGCTAACTGCAAAATCTTAGCTAAGTGATATAAAGGATTGATTGCACATATATAATCATTTAGATATAAACCGCTGATCAAGCCTGGGACTAGGATGGGATCTAGCTGCACCTAACTCCTCTATGAGAAGAAGTTTGGAAAGCAAGGGGGTCCTTTCCGAAACCTTGTGACTCAACAGGAGTTTCTCCCTGACAGTTTTGTCTGACCCTGTCCTCTATGCAGTAAATAATCAAGTGAACCTCGCCATCGAACCCTGTTAAATGAATGTTGCATTAACCTTTGAAATTTGTTAATTCACTATTTTTATATCATTAAATATATATTAATTACATCTCTCTTATGAGCGAAGTGTATAACTCACTCTGACCCCCCTCATTCTCCTTCTCTCCCTGCCCCTGCGACAAGTGGAGACGTGGTGCAAGAAAGCTATCAACCAGCACAGCCCGCTGATCCGTTCACGGGAGAGGGAACACCTCGCTGCTGAACGCCTGGCTCCAGGCTTCTCTGAAATGTTAAGTACAAGCTTAGATTCTAATACACAATTTGAAAGGTTTGAAAAGACTGTCATATAAGGTTGCTTACACTGAGTGCTTTGTCATCCTGTATCATTCCATCCCATCCCACCCCCTGCCCTGCTTCCTGCTGGCATGGCCCTGTGCAGAGTTACTGACGACGGTCCGGCTCCAGCTGCAAGCTGCTGACCAGCTAGATCTCACCTAGCAACTTCTTCAAAAGTATACAACAAAAACTGAATTCGCACCTAATCTGGACTTCAGAAATTGAATAATAGACATATATTTAAAATGAAATGTCTTACCTCTACTGATGTTTGTGTTTAGTGAAATCTGTATCAAATAATTCAGCAAATGGACAGTGAGTGAAAACACGTAAGCTAATGTCTCCCTTCCATTCCCTAAGACAGGATGACTGCCTTTCTTTAACAATCATTTTAAAAGCTCAAGCAAGGCCCAGAAACCAAAACACTGTGACACATCACATAGATTTTAATACCACACGTCATCATAAGCTGTTTTCTGATTTGAAGTACAAAGTGCCAAACACCAGCTTTCAGAGCATGAAGCTCATAAAGTTTTCCATAAACTTTCATGAGCAGCTCCTACTTACAAGGACAAAAATGATCACATTTTAGTTTGTTCTTCTACGCACAATGCACAGTAAGAAGTTCAAACAAATACAGTCTTTTTCTTAGCTTTCACCTCCAAGAAGAACAAGTACCACAGCGTAAATATCCTTCTCTGAGTGGGGAAGGCAGATGGAATTTGGATCATTGGACAAACACTTGGACATTTTCATTAGTACCTAATATTATTTTAAATTACTTATATTTGTACAATGTCTTATATATTTAATGTCTTAAGTCTCTTTTACCCTTAAAACAGAAAACATTACTGTGATGAAAAGTTAGGTTGTGTTTCCCATAGGAAATCATATGAACTGTTCTGATTACACTTCTCATTCCTGATACTGTTTTGACATACTACCCTCGGCACTGTGAAACCAAAGTGATCTTTCTGGGGCAAAGTTCAGAGCAAAGAAAGGTGTGTTTAAACAAAGCACAAATCAGGAACCTTTCAAGAGCTTATCAACTGACAACCATTTAGAAGCTGCACTTTAATTTACCTCATTACAGCGTGCTGGAATACAAACTGGGTTTTTGTTTCTTTTGGTGAGGTAGGCTGCATGATGCCACAGGTGGATGATGAGGAGAAGGCAGGTTATCTGCATAAGAGGAGTGCAAGTGTTCCCCACCATGCAATTCCCCTGGATCCCAAGGATCTCTTCTCACATCACAGTCTGCCTTTTGCAGGTAGTGGCCATGCACATGACTGAATCATTGAATGGTGTGAGTCAGGGCTAAATGAGCCAGACAGAGATGAAGCTTACACTACCTTTAGAGTGGCTGCTAAAGAGCTGTACCTGAACTGACTAAAAAACTGTTGGTACAAAGTCAAGCTATCAAATATCTTTTTAGCAAGTCAGAAACAATGGAATTAAATTATATCAGATGACCCTCTCAGTGGATATGGCCATAGCCAGTACCAGGACTCATAAAAATTTGTTATCTTGTCAAATCGCAGCCTCATAATGATCACATGAAGCTGGTACAGATGTAGGCTGCTGCTAGGGGTCAAATCCCCCTTTCCTGTGGGTTTCCATCACTCCCCCTCGTGCCAACACCATCATTGATGCAGTCGCTTGCTGAGCTAGGTTAAGAAACCAACCTGATAACAACAGTTGCAAAAAAATATTGCTTTCAGTTGGATTTTTTTTAAATTCAGCTCAACCTACTCCAGTCAGCTCAGAAATGCCAACGCCAGGGCAATAAAAACATTAGGAAGGTGTAGGTGAGAGGTGGAAGGAAACTCCATCTTCAGTGACGTTCTCACTCTTTTCAACCTCTTATCTCAGCCTAATATGGCCATGACCTATATCCACATCAAAACTTCTGCTGGTTCAGGACAAGCCTTAGGAGCTGAAAAGCTCTGAGATGAAAAGAAAGTTTCAGAAAATGGTGGCATCTCTCTCCTGCAATAACACTTTCAATAGAACAAGAAGATATTCCTTAAGTCTACCTGAAATACAGGCTTCTCAGGAGCAGACGACACAGGCAAGTCATCAGAATGAGTTTGGTAGGACATGAAAACCCACCCTATAAACGGCTTGTAATGATAGAGATGACTATTCCCACAGTGATAACACCATTACCAGTGTTCCCTTATCTGGTTATGACAAAGGGAATCAAGCAACAAGGCTCCAGAAGCTACACTATGGAGCTGTTAGATCTACTATCCTCTGAGCAACTGCTGAGAAAGCATCTTCTGCTGGACCCTGGTAACCACAGCTCTGGTTTCCCGCTGCAACTGGCCAGCGAGTCACAGTTGTGTGGATGACAGCACTTACCAGGGCCTTCTTGCTGTTCAGTAGCTGAGGCTCCCGGTTCCTACTCCAAGCTTCTTGCTTCATATCTGGGATCACAGAGTCATAACCACAGGTAAGGCCACAATTACTATATGACTCCTTGGGCCACTACAAGCCTACAAGAACTTTCTGCTTTATCTGTACAGTTAAAAATCTAACCTTGCACTCTCTTAAGCCAGGAGCAAGGCTCCCTGTTCCCTCTGAATACAGTACACTCCTGGACCTTGCTGTTGTATTTTATTAAAGGCAAAGAATTGCTGATAGAGACAATATTTCATCAGTGGCCCTGAGTCCTGCTAACTATTGTTCTGACAATTACACAGAAATCAGCTAAAAACAATCAACAGATTAAAAATAAATAAATAAATAATGTCCTTTACTGAGCACATTATCACTAAACATTGAGCAAACAATTGTCACACATCCTCTTAAGCATTTTCCTGGTTTTCAAATAGGGAAGTGAAGCCAAAATCTCTGACTTCCCTAAACCAAAGCAAAAGCTGTCTCGGTGGTTTAGGGACTGCTGGACAGGAAGAAGTAGTCTGAGGGGTGTTAAACAAAAAGATTGCTACTGATGCTAAATCAAGCAAAACATGCCAACTGTTCTGCTGCAGTTTGGCACTGAGTATGCAAGATAAGATATTTATTTATTTGCTGAAGACGACATTATTGTCATTTTGTTGCTTTCTCATGTGCAGCATATCTTCAACCATATTTCTAAGCATGCTAAAAACATCCACATTTGTTCTTCCTCAAATAATTCACTGCAAACCATTATTAAGTCCTCCAACAACACTGCAAAATAAACATTCTGACACATTTTTATTGTCAACTTTTGTCCCAAAAAGCTTCCCTAGGAAAGAAGAATGCTGTAGAAGGATGACAATCTCTTAAAGATTAGAAGATAAAATCTCTTAAATTCTTATGAAAGCATTTATTTCTAGGCTAACAGGAATTGGGATGCTATAGCAAGAAGGGCAGGGAACAGAGTCACAGAATAAGGGGGAATATCGAGTAGCTTAACCTCACAGGAAAGTATGATCAGGGAAGTAACTGTTTCTGTGCATGTTCTTACTCTGCTGTAATACAAGAGAGTTGACCCAAAACAATGACCAAAGAATAAGTTTATAGTTTCAGCTTTCTGGGGTACGCACGCAGAGTGGCAAATTGCTTAGGTGATCATCCCACATGCTCCTTGGGGTATGACCAAAAACATATCTTAGAAAATGATGGCACAATTTTACTTATTAAATAAATCAAGTCTACTTATTTTGTACACATCCAAATACTTTAGAAAACAAAAATTATACTTTTTTCCCTATTTATTCAGCTATGAATATTTCAATTCCTTACCTGAACATGATTATTTTGCGATCAAGGGTAAGAAAAAAATTAAGGTAGGTACTCAGTAACTCTAGTAAAAAAGCATTAACTATAGAGAAGGGTGCTGGCATTGCAGGTGTTACCAAAACACATATGAGTAGCCTTTTAAAACCTTACAGCTTTCAGCTCCAACCTCTCTGGTAACAGTTACAAAATGAGTAAAATATCTGCAATAACAATAGATTATAACACTTTTTAATCAAGCACCAGTATCACCAGACTGAAAATGCCATTAGTCTTATTTGAAAATGAGTTAAACAATTCTGCTCTTCAAAGAAAAAAAACTTAGCGAAACAATAAAAAATCATTCATTTGATACCACACTTAGAAGGAACATTGGAGTTCAGATTTACAAAGCTCCTCTGACACTGTGCTCATTGGGAGCTCAGTTAAATTCTAGTTTTGCATAAAGTCTACATGCTTATAACAGCACATCTAGTGATACATTGTATTATGCTCTTTATCATCCAGAGTTGTACACACTCGAGCAAAAAAGGGGAAGACCTTAATTAAAATGTTCAAAAGGCCTTTATGCTTCACATTCTTTATAGCTAGACAAGCATGACATCTCATTCTCTGTATGTCATTAAAATAAAAAAGAAAGCCTATATACAGAGGGCCCTGATTTTCCTCTTTTCTGCTATGTAACTCCACTGATTCAGCACAGTTATTCTCATTTTATATCTTTTTAACGGCCTGACCCAGAACAGAACTGAATAGACTAGTTTCACTGATAGCAAAGGCCGTTAAATCAAATCTACATCCACAACGTAGAGTAGAATAATCACGTCACCTAGTAAACTCGGCTTGCTGAAATAATGTTGTTTTATCATTCTGACAGATGCTAAACAGATGTCTAAGTGCAAGAAACTGTGACTATGTGTACACAATGAGGACTGCACTGAAAAAAAGAAGAGCTTGAGCAGATCTACGGCTGGAAGTGAGTTCCACCAGGATGCTTAGAAAAACAAGATGGTGTGACTACAGTATATACAATTGGCCGAGGTGGTAATTTGCAGCAAGGGAGTGATTTTACCTTGTGTAGGTGACACTCATGAGACTGACACTGAAGTACTGTGTGTAATTCAGGCTGGGGAGGGAAGAAGTGAAGTAGCAAGGTAAGTGTAAAGAAGGATGCTGAAAAAACTGAAGTGTCACAAAAAGGATTTTCAGCCTGAAGAAACAAAGAGATTCAAAGAGAATTGTTTGCTCCATCTACCAAGATAAAATTGAGCAGCAAACTGACGATAGGTAACAGGTAGGAGGGCTTTTTAATCTACTGGAAAGACATAGCAAGAACAAAAGGCAGGAGCAAGATAGATTCAAAGAAGAAATAAGGTGCAAATTGAGGGAAAGGGGAACTCCCAGAAGCAAGAATCTGGAATCAAGGAAGCAGGCAATGTTAGGATACAACATGTTGCTGCCAGTAGATCAAGTTACTGGGATTAATACACCACTCACTATGCAAAACTTTAAGGGTCTGACGTATACTACATATTTATACATGCATGAAGTACAAAAGATACAAAAGCAATGCTAAATAAAGCAACTTAATGTATTGTTGCCTGTCAGCTCTATCTGAAGATGTTGGGAGGCATTAGACAATAAACACCATTCAAACTAGTAGGCAAATCCAAGGCAGGAAAGATTTTTCTAATGCATTTAGACAGAGATTGTGCTCATGTAGAGGCTGTAAACTTAGCGGACAAAGAGACTTCTATGATTTTGTAAAGTCAGTCACGGTCTTCGCTTTGCAGAAGAGAAGCAACACCATGGAAAGTACTGTGGTGAGCCATCCATACTGGCATCACAAGACAGGTTACAGGGGTTAGGAACAACAAATGCTGTGATGATATGGAGAACCTGAAATCTGTGCTAGCAGATCACAAATGAAATTGCAAAAGGCTCCACCAGCTTAAGTTAGTTGTGAGTAATCAGCTCGTGAGTTTGTTGCTTGTACACTGAGGTACATGCATCACATGTACCTCTCACAGTGCTTCAGCCCTTCATACTGGATTTCACTGGATTTCAATTCCAAGAGTGAGTCACTGGTGGGAAACAAAAGGGAAAGGAATGAGAGCTTTTCTCTCTGAAGGAACAGAGATGGAAACTGCCCTTGAAAAAAGGCATGAATTCATGTTTACTGCTAGATTTCTTCTTGGCTTAAGATACAAACTATTAAGTCTTCAGATTAAACTGAGCAAATATTTGAACAATGAATGAGGCAGATTATTCTGGTAGGGAAAGAATAAACTCTTCTTGTATACGTGATTTGTAATGTCTATCATGGTCAATGTTTGAAAATATCATATATTGTGGGCAATTCATAGAAGAAGTCTTTGTCATTTTTCCAAGCCCAAAGGACAACTATCATCTGGTTTCTTTCTCAAGGAGATCAAGCAGTGAGTGAGTGATTTAGACCACAGCTATTTGTAGAAAACACTAAGTATTTTATGCCCCTCACTTGCCAGCCACCCCCACAGTGAACACAGATGCTACCACTACTAAGTTAGTAAAGCACATGTTTACCAACATACATAAAAATAAACTTTTTTTTTATGCAGACTTACACGGTGACCCACCAAAAAGGGCACTTCTCTACAGCAAAACCCAACTGAGACCTCCTGGTTTAACTGCCACACAGATACAAGCTTCAGCTGGCATCTCCCAAAGTCATGCAAATTCAGTAATGGTGAGCCTCAGGGACCACAGGCCCCGGCTAGCAGGTGTCACTTGAAAGAGGAGACCTGAGGCAGCACCAACCTTCTCTCATACAGTAGCTAAGGGTTACAGCACCCTTTCCAGAACTGGTCTGGGGTTTAGTTCCATGTCAGGGAAACATCATTCTCATTTTGCAAGTGAGTACCAGCAAGCCAAATGCAAGATTTAAATAGGGTAAATAAGGGAGGGTGCATAAAACCGCACAGCCTCGGAGGAAAAAGCCATGTCCTAGGCTCTATGAAATGCTGGAGTCCCTCTTGACAAGTCATTAGCAATACAAGGATTCACAGGCCCTTTGGGGGCATACGGTATTAAACAGGCACTGGAATGCAAAGCCTTAAAACCCAAACTGCTCTTCTGATGTTAATTTAAAGATGTGTAGATGAAGTGGCAGCAAAAGTGCACGTGCTGGCAGCTGGTGAGCAAGCACAGTGACTCACTGGAAACAGATACAGGGTGGCTGTGACTCAAACGACAATCTGGAGCAGCACAGGAGACAATACAGAACAGCGGCCTTCCAGATACGACAAATGTATGGAGAGAAAAGCAAAGTCAACCTCCAGTGGCCATCACATTGAAAATAATTTATCCATTACTCTGTTTGCATTTTAGGCTTGCCTCTTGAAAATGCTCCATAGCAGAAGTTCATTTGCCTCATGCACTGGTATGCACGCAGTCAGTTCTGCATGCACTATGCATGCACGCACTCACAGTTTTGCTATATCCTATTCTGCATTCACTGAATACTCCAGACTTGGTCTTAGCCTTATAATAACATCTAGCAAATATTTTTACATGCATATATATATATATATACACACACACACACACACACACACATATATATATATGCATACACACACACTCACTCTACAAGACAGAAATACTCCTGTATAGGACTCTCTGGATGGCATTTGATTGCCTGAGGGTAAGCCCACGCAGTCATATGAGACGACTTGTTATCTGAAACGCCTACATGTGGCTGGCAAATATGAAATAGGGCCTGCAGTCCTTTCTGCCACAGTAAATGGGGTAAAATTCCCCAGCAAGGAAGCTACATGGCACTGGAAGTCTCTGCTTAAGGCTGTGGATTTCACATGCATGATGGTGACACACCTACAAGCAGTCACTGAAACAGGGTCATGGACGGAAAGCTCCCTGATTCACTGTTACTTTCCACAGCCCATATAACAACAAATGGTTCTATGGGGAAAACAAGAGGAAATTATTTAAAAGCTTGTGCATGGACATCGCAAAGAAAAGGAGATGACACCAAAATGCAAGTAGTGTAACAGTCAATAAAGCATTAGTGGATCTACTGAGTTAAAACTGGGAAGTGAGAAAACTGAAGTAAGATGGACAAGAAAGCTACTGAAATTGAATTTGATACTGGGTAATCTGCCTTTGTGATTTCTCCAAGGAAGTCCTTAGGTAAATACTTAGGTATGCCACAAAAATCATCCACAGTCAATACCTACACTACACAAAGATATTCCCTTAACTGTTAGTTTAAAGTAAAATCCAAAATAAACTTCCCTACGACAAAGAAGACAGCTCTGATGCTATTTTGCGCATCACCACCATCAAGGCAATATTCCTAAACTGTCAAACTTGTGAGTAATCACATCGAGGTTGTTCTAGATTTCAACCAATGGTAAGGTAAGCCTTTCCTAAAGGAAATATTTCACAGGCTCATTGTGCCTTTAAAGGGCCAAAAAAGAACAGAAAAATAGCTCAACAATCAATTAAATCAGTGAAATTCATAAATCTTACGAAGCAAGACTTATTATATGCCTGAAGGAAAAAATAAATGGTTAGGAAGCATAGCCCTTTCCTAGGATGCTACTTTGTTTGGAGCACAGCCAATGTATCACTTTTTCCAGGACGTACCAGTGCCACGCTTCCCCAGCCCTCCAAAGACAAAGCGATCTCTAAGACTCATGAATGCCTATGAAAAAAATAATTCAACATAGTGTCCCTATTAATCTTCACTGCTTCATTACAGCTGGCACTGTATTACATTGGCTTCCTAACATTCTGATCCCTGTTAAAAAATTAGTTTTCAGATTAGCAGAAATGCTAACCTAGAGAGTGAAAGTTGTTCTTACTTTGCTATTTTAAAAAAAGGCAAAATAAGTTCCAATTTCACACCAGTAACAAAATGCAGCATCTGGACAGCAGAACAGGTACACTTATACACTGTGCAGAGTATAATGGAAGAACTTATTTCCACTAAATATTGCAGAATTATATGGGTTTGGGTGTTTGCTCTATTATTATCACACAGCTCTGCACATCTTGTGAATGTTGATGAAGAAGAAAAGTAGTTAGAAAAATGGAAAAAAAGTCCCACAGAAATGTTACAATGTTTCAGAAAAGGTTGTTTGGTTTGTTTGTTTTAAAAAGACCAAAAAAATAACAAGTGGTCATTCCCCTCTCTCCCTGCCTCATTAAAATAACATTCCCAACCTCTCTCACTTCTGAAGTGGGAAGACACTGGGGACCCAGGGCAGGAGGGAGCAGATCAATCAGGACCACGGAGTTGAGATCCTGGTTAATGAAAATGGGAGAGACAGGACTAAGGTCCAAATGTAGAGTGTCACACAAGAAAGGTAGAGAAGTGTTCTTTAGGATCTTAGTTTAATGAGCTAAATGGCAAATGTGCATGGCCTGGAAAGCCGTAACACTGCCAGGAGTGGAGCTCAGGCCAAGTAAATGTGGGAATCCCCTGTTCCACGCAGCTTTAGCATACACATTTATTTGCTATAATTAAGGAAATGCCACTGTTTTTCACATTAATTTCTCCCCGCATTCCCTTAATCCCACATGACAACAACTTGTGAAGGATCACCATTACTTGCATGGCAAAGTCTCAGTTTACCCAGGAGGCTGTCCCCAGAAGCAGCTGCAGAGAACCTGATGAAATCGCAGCTCTTAACGCTGTGGCATGAGCATGGGAGACAAGTTTCTAGGACACAGAGGGGCCCCCCGGACTGTGCTCACGCATCTGGGGCCTCTGGGGGCTAAGAGCAACTGCAGCTTAGAGCCGTGTATCCAGGTAGCCCCACGTAAAAAGGAGGAACCGATCCTGACAGTCTACAGATACACAGATCCTTATTCAGAAGGAGCAGGGAAAGTGGTTTTTCTCTTGTCCCTCCTCCACGGGAAGTCTGAGAGGTAAAAACATCACAAACAAAAATTGAGAAGGTGGCGGATTTTGTGATTTCTTCAAAAAATGCGCAAATTTTGCATTCAATAGTAAGCAACTAGATCTTCGGTGCCTTTATATATGTAGCTAAGATGACAGCAGGACATAAAGCAGGCAGCATTAGTGGAGAAGGAAGTACCTCAATAAAAACAGAGGCATGGCTTTGTGGTGGTTCAAACACGGGGTAGGCTGTATTTCTCAGTTCAGTTCTTGCCTTTGCCGCGGACTCTTGTGTGACACATCACAGTGTATCAGTTATCTTTCGTCCAGGGTGACACACTGTACTTCCTTTTATCTTATTTTAATCAGAATGTAATCTCTTTGATCGGGCACGCTCGTCCTATGCAGGCATGGAAGCAGCGTGCCAGTTTCAATACCTTCCCAGCTTCAGCTGGCTTCTCAGCATTAATAAAAGTCCCATCTTTATCAATGGGACCTTTGTTGACAGTTACAGCAAGGAAGAGAAAAGACTGAATGGGCCATAAAGACAAAACTCTCCTCTCCACACAGCAGTCTCTCTGGTTATTGCTATGGAAAAGCTGGAAGAGCTTCTGCCTGTATTAAACACACACTGTGAGGCACACGGAGGTCCTCAACCTTCACACAAGTAAAGCTGGCTTCTTTGCCCATTGCCAGTTTCATCTTTTATGCAAAATTACAAACGCTTTAAAAAGTTTATCTTGCCCTTACCTGCACCTTCCTTCCGTTCACCATATTTAAAAAAAAATAAAAAAAAGGTAACAATAATGCAAAAAACAAAGCAGTAAAGCACAAAGAGGTTATATGAAAATCCACGTGCAGTGTTCCCCGAACAGTCTGACCCCGAAGGCTCTGGGGTCCCGCTCCCCTGAAGCCACGGGGCAGCACCCACCTCCGCACCCTCCACGCTCGAGTCTGAAAACGCACCGAGCAGGAACCATTTGGTTTGAACACC